>NC_063264.1:14394170-14469815 GCF_019578655.1 Ricinus communis | reverse complement strand
ATTTTCTAATATTATAAATATACATCTTACGGGATTGTTTCTCATATTAAAAATTTACCATTTTACGAGGTTGTTTCTCATACTCGCATTGCTACTTTTATGGGGTTGTTTTGCTCAGTTCAAAAATATACACGTTTTCTGAGTTATTTTCTTATATTAACAAATACCCTTTTTACGTGGTCATTTTCATATTAAATTATTAGCACTTTATTATGGGGTTGTTTCTCAGATTCCCATATTATATACCACGTTTCTGAGTTATTTTTCTTATATACGTGATTATATACCTTTTAAAGTTGTTTTCTCATACTCACAAATATACCAAAATTACGGGTTATGCTTGGATTGATAAAAATATCCGTATTACTGACTTGTTTTAGCATATTAAAAATTTGCCCTTCTACGGGGCTATTTTTCTCGGACTGTGATTACACTTTACTTTACGGGGTTGTTTTCAAATTCATAAATATACCACATCTTGGGGTTATTTTCTTATATCGATCAATATACCACTTCTACGGCGTCGTTTTCTTATATTAAATTATTAGCACTATTATGGAGTTATTTTGACAAATCCATAAGTATACGACACTGCAGATTATTCTCTTATATTGATAAAAATACCATTTCTGAGTTGTTTTCTCATATTAAAAATTACCCTTTCTCGCGAGGTATTGTTTTTGTTTTGTTAGAGTCATGATTTACCTTCTTTACGAGATTGTTTTGAGAGTTATTAAATGCTTGTATTTCTTGGGTTTATTTTTTATATTTGACAAATCTACCACTTTTAAGGTCATTGTCTCATATTAAATTATTAGCCTTATTATGGGATTGTTTTCTCAAATTCAAATATACCGTTTCACGAGGTTATTTTCTTATATCGACAAATATACCCGTTTTACGAGGGTTGTTTTCTCGTACTACATGAATAATAATATGCGGATTTATTTCTCGATTTATAAATATCACAGGTTGTTTTCTCATGAAAAAATTTACCCACTTCCACATGAATATTTTCCTAGGACTCTGATTGCTACTACTTTTCTGATTGTGTTGTTTTCTCGGATTCATAAATATACACGTTTCTGGGATTATTTTCTTATATTGATAGATATACCATTTCACGGGGTTGTTTTCTCATATTAAATTATTAGCACTATTGTAGGGTTGTTTTCTCCATTCCATAAATATACAAGTTTCTGAGTTATTCTATTATATCGAAAATTATACCATTTTTCACGGGGTTATTTTCGTATTAAAATTAACCCATTTAAGAATCTCATTTCTCATGCCCTGATTATAGCAGAAATTACGGGATTATTTTCTTGGATTGATAAATATCCGTATTACTAAGTTGTTTTCTCGTATTAAAAATTTATCCGCCGAAGTTGTTTCTCAAACTCATGATTACATTACTTTACGGTGTTGTTTTCGGTTATAAATATATACATGATTTGCGGGGTTATTTTCTTATATTATTAAATATACCACTTTTCTGGTCGTTTTCTCATATTAAATTATTAGCACTATTATGGGGTTGTTTCGAGTTCATAAATGTAAGTTTACAAGGTTATTTCTTATATTGTAAAATACTATAACTTTCTTGAGGTTGTTTTCGTATTATAAAATTAACATATTTAAGGGTTTGTTTTCTCATACTCGCAAATATACATAAATTATGGATTATTTTCTCCGATTTATAAATATCTCCATATTCACAGGTTGTTTTCTCATTATTAAAAATTTACCCCGCCCTACGAACATTTTCTCGATTGCGTTACTTGCTACTACGGGATTGTTTTCTCATAAGTACCCGATTTACAAGGTTATTTTTTATATTGATAAATGTCTGCCACTTTTACGGGGTTGTTTTCATGTTAAATTATTTGCCTTTAATATGGTATTGTTTTCCGGTTCATAAATATAAGCGTTTTATCGGGTTATTTTCTTATAAACAAATATACCCCTTTTGCGGTAGTTGTTTTCGTATTATAAAATTAACCCATCAAGGTTGTTTTCTCATACTCACAAATACCCACTTTTCGGAATTCGTTTTCTCGTATTAAATTAATATTAAATATTTATTATAGGATTGTTTTTCTCAAATTCATAAATATACACATTTCAGCGTTATTTTCTTATATCGACAAATATACCTTCAAGGGGTTTTTCTCATACTATAAAAATTAACCCATTTAAAAGTTATTGTTTCCCACAATTTGTGAAATATACCAAAATTCACGAGTTATTTTTCTCCAGGTTGATAAATATCTACTTGTATTACGTGGTTGTTTTTCTCATATTGAAAAATTTATCCTTTCATTAGTGTTTGTTTTCTCGGACTCGCAATTTACATTACTTTTATGGGTTGTTTTCTGATTCATAAATTTACACGTTTCGGGGTTATTTTCTTATATTTTTTAAATATACCACTTTTCTGAGTTATTTTCTTATATTTATTAAATATACCACTTTTTCACGAGTTGTTTTCATTTAAATTATTAGCCTTAAATGGGGTTGTTTTCTCAAATTCATAAATATATCACGTTCTCACGAGTTGATCTCTTATATCCGACAAATATACCCGCACTACGGGGTTGTTTTCTCATACTCACAAATATACCAAAGTGCAGGTTATTTTCTCCGATTGATAAATATCCGTATTACGGGGTTGTTTTCTCATATTAAAATTTATCCCTTCTTGAGGCTGTTTTCTCGGACTTGCAATTCACGCTCTTGTTATGGGGTTGTTTTCTCGTATTCGTAAATATACACGTTTCGGAGTTATTATCTTATATTTATAAATATACTAATTTTACGAAGTCATTTTATCATATTAAAATTATTAGCACTATTATGAGGGTTGTTTACTCGGAATTTATTAACATATTTTACGTTTTACGGGGTTATTTTCTTATATTGATAAATATATACCTCTTTTACGGGGTTGTTTATTCATATTATAAAATTAACCCATTTAAGGGTTATTATCTCATACTCCTGAATATACTACAAAATTCGAGTTATTTTCTGATTGATAAATATCCACATATTCTGGGATTATTTTCTCATATTAAGAGATTTGCGTTTCGAGGTATTTTCATAGACTCTCAATTATTTTACTTTTACAGGGTTGTTTCCTCGGATTCCTTAAATATACACATTTGTGAGTTATATTCTCATATTGATAAATATACCACTTTTATGGGGTCATTTCTCATATTAAATTATTAGCATTAATATGGGGTTGTTTTGTCAAATTCATAAATATATCGTTTCTGGGTTATTTTCTTATATCGATAAATATTTTCCTTTTAAGTAGTTGTTTCTCATATTCTAAAATTATCACGAACCCATCAGTGGGCCGTGGTAAGCACTAGGAATGGGTAGCCATAAGGCCCAAGATCACTTAGTAAGCATGAACACTCCTGTTCGAGCCAATCTTATCTCGACTTTTACTATTATTAATGCCGTAATTTACGGTAACATTAAATTTTACACAATTAAATCAGTGCGCGGAGAGATTGAGACACAGCTCGAAATTTACAAGCGTACATCTGCTAACCTGTGCGGAATCTAAGATTTACAATTTACATACCAAATCAAATACATCACCCGATGATGAAGGTGGATTCTTGAATAAAATCGCTTGGAAGACTACTTGATCACGCATCGAAAAAAATAAATTGAGACTCTCGATCTGAGAGTGAGTTAAATCAAATAATCCGGAGACTACAGTCTTCACGGAAAATATTAATCACCGAATCGATACATCAACCATGCGTAAATACAACTCATATTATAATCATACCGCGTAAATAAATAATATATATTTACTTTTTCACGGGATGAGTGGCTCGATAGAACCCTAACTTGAATTCTAGTAGCCTGGCTCTCTTAATCCAATAAAATTTGGCTCCGGAGAGCAATGCTCGACCCGGGGACCTTACCTCGATCTGGTAACCGTATCCGATAATCCGGCCTTGAGAGCAATGCTCGACCGGGGACCTTACTCCATATCTCGTTCCAATGGGGTGGCGCTTCGAGCGAAGCTCGTGGAATCCTAACTTACCCTAGTCAGGTCCTTAATATTCAAATAAGCGAGCGCTGGGAAGCGAAGGCGGCAGGAGCAAAACTCATAATAATCTTATTACAGCAATTTACTTGTCGACCCGGAGAGCCATGCTCGACCGGGTCGAACTCATAAGAAAATCTTATTACCCGTCATGATCATTCTGAGGTGCATGCAGCTGTCTGATGTAACCCATGGGTGGCATGTTCTACCGAAAGCCACATTTCCCAAACCGCCAATCATCACGGATAATAAATATCATTGTCTAATGAAATCATCAACACATATCGAAATAAAGATTAGAGATTTAGGGTAAAACAACGTGCAATTCGTGAGGGAAAAATAATAATGTTTGTATTATTATAACGTTACTAATAATAATATTTATGTTATTTCAATAATAATTAGTAATCAAGTGAAATCATTTATTTTGTGATATTAATAATCATAATAAGCACAAATTCTAAAATAGCATATTAAATCGGACTTAGCAATAGTGCAATGATTAAATGACTTTAACTCACAGAATTGAAGTGACCTCCTAGCTCCTTTCCGGTGCCTCGGTTAGAGCAAGCCGAGCAGACGGATCATCTAATCACGGAAAAACAATTTAGCAATTATCTTTGAAACAATCGATCATTAATCCTAGGTCTAGACTCCTGGGGTATTTGTCTAGAATCTCGACTGTAAATTCTCTAGAAAATTTGATAGAACCACCCCTACAACACGGACATTTATTCCCGTAAAAGCAGGTCCGGACACCGGAAAAACACTTCAAATATCCAACAATTTAAACAAGCGGGAGTCGGGTCCCCGAACTTCACTATTTTCCGAGCTCCACTACACGGTACAAAACACAAGGCGGGCAGGCCGGCAAACAATTATTTTTACTCACAAATATCATCAAATACTCAATATAATCCAATAGACACACAATTAAACCAAGAATTTCCAAAATTACAGGCTAGAGAAAATTCTTGAGGCGCTCGGTCTCTCGGTCGTTGATCGACTTGCTTCTAGCGTATTTGAGTCAGGTGTGATCCGAACTCACCATCGAACTCAAAGCAGCCACGGCGGCGGCGATCCACAGCGCAATTTTTGATCGACACTGAATCATCAGGAGATTTCACGGATGATCTCGTGATTGCAAGCGGGCCCGTCGCCCGAAACCAGTGCCATTGTGAAGCTTGAGGCTGAGAAGAGTCGGGATATGCCCTCGATCGATGTCCATGGCTCAGCCCGGAGCTCGCGGAAATGGGCTTGCCACCAACATTTGGAACTTCCTCCTCCGGCCACCAAAATGACACCTTCTGTAAAAGGAAGCTCTCTTGAGGGGAGGCCGATCGCCACCAAGATCGGCCAAAAGTATGCCTTGAAAGCGTGGAACGACCTCCGAAGCTGCGCTCTCCTTGCGCGGTTCCTTTCTGCATGCCGTGGCAGCTGCTACCACCACCATCTCCATCGCTACGCTGCCTTTGGTTGCACCAGCCGGCCGGCAGGAAGGCCCAGAGCGGATGCGGAACACCGGTCGTGAGTCCGTGGCCGAGCCACCCTCTTCTCCCAGGATTTTTCCTCTCTCTCCCGATCCTTCTTTTCTTTCTTCTTCTCCGTATTGACATTAGGCCCTGAACTTTTCCTTATTACAATTTGGTCCTTCAACTTTCTTAATTACTTACAATTTTACCTGCAGAATTTCTAATTAACCCCCGAACTTTTGTTTAGCCTTTCAATTAAGCCCTAGCTAATTAATTTGGGCCAAATTAGAATTATTGAAAAATACACAATTATAAAAATACCCTTGCAAGCACATTTATTTACAAAAATACCAAACATACAAATTTAACAATCCCGTAAAGAGGGGTATATTTATAAATACTTGAAAACAACCCGGTAATATGGGGATATTTATCTATCGGAGAAAATAACCCGTAATATTGGTATATTTCTCGATGTGAGAAAACAACCCTTAAATGGGGTAATTTTAGAATATGAACAAATAACCTCGTAAAAGGGTATATTTGCCGATATAAGAAAATAACCCCATAAAATGTATATTTATGAATCGGGAAAACAATTCCATAATGGTGCTAATAATTTATTATGAGAAAACTACTCGTAAAAGTGTTATATTTATCAATATGAGAAAATAACCTGTAAAGCGTGTATATTTATGAACCTAAGAAAATAACCACCTTAAAAGTAATGTAATTGCAAGTCGAGAAAATAGCCTCGTTAGAAGGTGTGAATTTTTAATATGAGAAAACAACCTATAAGGGTATATTATAAATATTAGCAACCCGTATCGAGGATATTTATCGATCGGAGAAAATAACCCGTAATTTTGGTATATTTGTGAGTATGAAAACAACCCCTTAAATGGTATAATTTTTAGAATATGAGAAAATAAACAACTAAAAGGTTACATTTATCGATATAAGAAAATAACCCGTAAAGCGTGTATATTTATGAATATAAGAAAACAACCCGTAAGAATGGTATATTTATAAATATTGGAAAACAACCCCGTAATGTCGGGGATATTTATCAATCGGAGAAAATAACCTTATAATATTGGTATATTTGTAAGTACGAGAAAACAACCCTATAATGGTGCTAATAATTTATTATGGGAAAACGACCCGTAAAAGTGGTGTATTTATCAATATAAGAAAATAACCTCATTAAATGTATATATTTATGAATCTAAGAAAACAACCTCGTAAAAGTAGTATAATTGCGAGTCCGAGAAAATAGGCTCGTTAGAAGGGGTAAATTTTTTAATATGAGCAAATAACCCGTGTCTGGGGATAATTATCAATCGAGTATATTTATGAGTATGAGAAAATAACCCCTTAAATGGGTTAATTTTATAATATGAGAAACACTATAAAGGGTTATATTTGTCGATATAAGAAAATAATCCTTAAAGCGTGTGTATTTATGAATTTGAGAATACAACCCCATAATAGTGCTAATATGTTATTATGAGAAATGGCCCGTACATGTGGTATATTTATCAATGTAAGAAAATAGCCCGTAAAATATGTATATTTATCTATATAAGAAAATATCTCCGTAAAACATGTATATTTATGAATCCGAGAAAACAAACCCTTAAAGAAGTGTAATTCGGTGAGAAAACATCCTACGTTAGAAGGGGTAAATTTTAATATGAGAAAACTATCGCCATAAGAGGGTATATCTATAAATATTAAAAATAACTCCGTAATATGAGGATATTTATCAATGGAAGAAAAGAACTCCATAATTTTGGTATATTTGTAAGTAAGAGAAAGCGATCCTTAAATGGATTAATTTTATAATATGAAAAATAACCTTGTAAAAGGAGTATATTTGTCGATATGAGAAAATAACCCGTAAAATGTTTATTTTATAAATTTGAGAAAACAACCCATAATAGTGCTAATAATTTATTATGAGAAAGCGACCCGTAAAAGTGGATAATTATCAATATAAAAAAATAACCTCGTAAAATGTGTATATTGATGAATCCGGAAAACAACACCGTAGTAAGTAGTGTAATTGCGAGTCGAGAAAACGGCCGTTAGAAGGGTACAGTTTTAATATGAGAAAATAACGTAAGAGGGCTATTATTTATAAATCGGAGAAACTAACCCCTAATTTTTGTATATTTGTGAATATGAGAAAGCGACCCTTAAATGGATTAATTTTATAATATGAAAATAACCCACGTAAAGGGGTGTATTTGTCGATATAAGAAAATAATCTCATGAAATGTATATTTATGAATTTGAGAAAACAACCCCATAATAGTGTTAATGACTTATTATGAAAATGACCTAAGTAAAAGTGGTATATTTATAAATGCAATCGCCTGACTTCCTAAAGAACAAGTCTACAATATGTGTAGCATCATGGGTCATGACATGGTATAAAATGTGCCATCTTACTAAACTTATCCACATAACAAAACACTATCCCTACCTTTCCTAGTTCTAGTCAATCCAAGAATAAAATCCATAGAGATATCTACCAGGCATATTAGGAACAAGTAAAGGTGTATACAATCCATGTGGTTGCAATTTAGACTTTGCCTTTAATTATGCAAGGCATTTCTCACATACTTTCATCATATCATGCTTTATACATGGCCGAAAAAAATGTTCATGCAAAATTTCATAGGTCTTATTCATGCCCGTGGCCTTTATATGGCTCTCTCATTAATATCATGTGCAAAGAACATCTAGGAACACTCAATGGTGTCTTTGAAAGAAATCCCTCGGAGACATAAAAATCTGCATTGGCGACCATTTTGCTTACAAGTAAATCCTTATCTTAATCATACAACTCCTTAATAAACTCAAAAACAAAAGCGTACCTTCGTGATAGTGCATCCGGCTACCACATTTTCCTTAATCTTCTTGCTTAACCACGTATGGAAAGTTTCTATGAACTCCACCCATTTAGCGCCTATGGTTCAACTTATCTTGCCCCCGAGATACTTCAAACTTATTATCATAGGTTGGGTAATTTAAGGCTGCCCCATTTAGTTTTTCACTAAAATAACAAATCGGCCTTTGCTCTTGCATTAAAACGACCACCATTCCTACTTAGCATCACATTCAATCTTAAAAGTTTTATCAAAATCGGAAAAGATAACAAGGTGCATGACACACTTATGTAATGAAAATGCATGTTCTTGTGCATCACCCTAATGAAAGGAACATTTTCTTAACAAGTTCATCCAATGCTACAACAATGGTACTAAAATCCCTAATGAATCTTCTATAAAAAACTAGCTAGACCATGAAACTCCTAACTTGATTGATGTTTATAGGTGTCGGCCAATCCTTAATGGCTTTTAGTTTCTCTTCATAAACCTCTAAACCTCTAGAACTAACAACACATCCAAAGAAAACAACACTCTCTAGACAAAAGCCATATCTAGCAAGATTAGCAAACAACTTTTCTAACCTAAGAACCTCTAAAACTCTATGCACATGCACAATATGCTCAGTTAATGACTTATAATAAATTAAGATATCATCAAAATACACAACTATAGATTTACTAAAAAACTCACGTAAGACATGATTCATCAATCTCATAGATGTGCTAGGTGCATCTGTTAACCCAAAAGCCATGACTAACCACTCATACAATCCATGTTTAATCTTAAATGTTATTTTCCATTCATCACCTTCTTTCATCCTAATTTGATGATAAACAGAACGCAAGTCAATCTTAGTAAAGAAACAAGCACCATGCAACTCATCAAGCATATCATCTAAACTAGGATGACGATACTTTACCGTTATTTTATTGATTGCACGGTAGTTCACATACATTCGCCGAGTTCCATCCTTCTTGGGCACAAGAATTACCGGAACCACACACGAACTTAAACTTTCCTGCACATACCCTTTTGTCATCAATTCCTCCACTTGCCTTTGAAGCTCCTTTGTCTCGTCGGGATTACTTCTATTAGTTGTAGTAGCCCTAGGAATGAAATCAATTTAATGTTCTATCCCCCTATTTGGCTGCAATCCATTAAGCATCTCTTCGGGAAAGACATCATTAAACTCTTGCAAAAGATCCAAAAATTCTCTCAATAAGGAAAGATCAAGATTGTTAGTATTCAAATAGACATCCTTATAAGTAACAATAAAACACATCACATTTGAATACAATGCATGCCGAATATCACTATCCTTCACCAAGAAACCCTTTCTCTTTTCTTACTCTCAACTTGTGAATACTACCCTCACTCTTAGTAATGGGTGTGTGTTATTTTGTTCTTATTTTGAGCCTCTACTCTCTCTCTCTCTAATTTACATTGATCCTCATGCACATCCTTAGGAGAAAGTGGTGTAAGAGTAATCTTTCTACCATCCTTAATCAGAGAATATTGGTTTAAAAAGTCGTCATGCATCCCATTTCTATCAAATTCCCAAGGCTTTACTAACAAGATTTGTCTGGCATGCATAAGAACTATATCACAAAGTACCTCATTTGAATATTTGCCAATGCAAAATGGTACTATGACTTGCTTATTAACCTTTATTTCAACACAATTATTTAACCACATAAGTTTGCACAGTTTAGGATGTGGAATAATCAATGAGGTGTTAAAGATCCATTGGGCTTACCTTTAGGTCCAATTACAAGGAGTAGAGTTAAGAAGCTTCAAAGAGCATTGATCACTTATGTTCATGAGTAGGCCAATATTAATTCATCACAATTAGGCCCATTACAGAAAACTTGTTGCCTAAGCCAATGAGTATATGGCTAGACAATGATCCATGTGATTAGGTTTTGTTTAATGTTATAGAAGTCCAAATCTTTTTTAATAGGTTGGCAGCATATCCTAGTTAGTTTTGGACTTGTTTAAAATAAGGCTATTATTTATGGATTTCTTATTTGAACAATAAGCCACTTACGTTTGGGCTTTTAAAGCCTTACTAGATTAGGATTTAGATTTCTTTTCTTAATGGACCTTGTTCATTCGATTAGGAATGGTAATTTTGGCTTTTCCTTTATTTGCAAACCCTAAACACTTCTTTAAGAAGGTGTTGTTGCATATCAAGAGGGATTGAATGAGGTATTGAGAATTTTCATAAGCGAACGGAATTTGCTTGTTCTTTGTATTCATATTGAATGCACTTTCACTTATTAAGGAATTGATCTATCCTAGGGCTGAATTTCCAATTTGTTGTTGGGTTTGCACTCAAGTAATACACGGGTTCATAATAAGCAAAAAGGGTTGTTGTCTTCTTGTGGTTGGAGGTTCTCATCATTTGGTATCGAGCAAGGCTCTTTAAATAAGATTCTTGATATGCATTATTTTACACATGTTTATATGCTCAATTACTTCCATTTTTGTATAGTTATCTTGTTTTATGCCGGAATCACTGTGTTTTGGTTCCTTTCATGTTTGGTGATCATATATGGACATCATTAGTACTTGAGGGAGATACATGCAAAACGGACCGAATCCATCAAAATTGAGCAAAGGCTAGCATTTCAAGGTTCGACGGCTGGGACTGCGGCCGTGCTAAAACCGTTGACATTCGACCCTCAAAGTGACCTTTTAGTATGGTTTCGAGGCCACCATGGCCTCCATCATGGCTTGTGGTGGCTCGCACTAACGAGGGTACGGTCGGGGAGAAGAGGCTGATTTTTCGGGACTCGGAGGTCTAGCACAAGCTTGAGCACCCATCTTACCCGGCCGTGAGCTTGGCTGTCTTGACCAACCACTGAGGCTTGGCAAAATCGTCTTGACCGATGCCTGAGCTTTGGGCATAGCTATGCTAAAACATTTATATAGGCAAAATTGAGTTTGTTTGGAGGTGGTTCGATTTTCTAACTTGATTTCATATATACATGCATAAGCCGTCTTTTCCTAGACTTCAATACTCGACTTTAGAAGACTATTTCATCTATTGAAGGAAGGATTACATTGGTTTTAACATCCAATTGAAGATCAAGAGGAGATTTGGAGGCATTCAAGAGGCAATTTAGGGTTCATCAATCGGATTTGGGGATTTTGGTATTCGTCAATTCGAAGGAAAAGGGTGTATCTATTTCATTTTCTTTATTCTTTCATTGTTATTGAATTCCTAATTATTTTAGACATGAACATATGTAGCTAGATCGATTAAACCTATTGGGATTTCCTTACTATGTTGGCTTAGTACTAAATTGTTAGATTGTTTGAGTTCTTTTTTGTATTCTTCTTGCTTTCAGTATTAATAAGATATCGCATTATTTATGAGACGTTGTGAATTTTGTTCCTTAGATTGCTTTATGTAATTGTGAAATTCATTAAGTAATTGGATTTTTGAATAGCAAGAACCGGTTAATGATCACTTGAGATAAGGGTAATTGGCTAGCCGGGATTAAGAATTAACAAAGCTTAATAGAGGTGGATTAAAGCTTAATGCTAACTTAATAATCGATCGTTAGGAAGAGATTCCAACTTTAGGTTCTTAGGTTTAGGAATTCGGTTATCTCAAGGGGGAGACCGAATTCAGTTAAGAATTTATCCACGTGTAGTATAATTGGATTCATCAATCTGTTATCTTTGTTTGATTGCCAACTAGTTTAGGTTCCTTTTGGGTTTGCATTTCTTGTCTTGATTGTTTCATTCATTTATTCATTCTCGCATCTCATTTAGAACTCAGTTTCTAGTTATTAGCAAATTTAGAATTCATCCATCATATATTTTAGGTTAGATAACAAAGAACAAAGTAGTAACTCTAGGTTTTCACTTTCTCGAGAATATGACCTTGATACTCGCCGTTAGTGCTTGACTACATCGATAGGTTCACTGCCTTAGATTTTAGCTACACAAATAGCCTACCAAGTTTTTGGCGCCGTTGCTAGGGAGTGATTGAAAACTAGAGTGAAATTCCCTATTTGTTACTTTAGCCATTTTTATTTTTTGTACATATTTATTTAGTTTAAGTTTATGATTCAGGTATTGAATGATAAGGAGGTTCAATGTTGAATTCAAACTCTTTGTATGTTGCGTTGGAGAATTGGATCAGGAAAAAAGAGAGTACTCAAATTTGGGATACCCTTGCAGCCCTAGAAGCTCGAGTGGAATCGTTTTACAGGGTGAATTATATGGGAAGCTGGCTAAATAACTCGTATTAAAGCATCTATAATTAAGAATGGAGCACTCATTCACCCTTTGGATGGAGCTTAGATGGTCAAGAACCACTAGGATTTCAGTAACTACATCAGCAGCCTAGTCTTGCACCTTTAACTCAAGATGAAGAGTTAGCTTTAGAGGAGCTGATGATGAGGTTCTTTACAATCTTGAGGATAGATTCAATAAGTATGAGGCGTGCTTGAAAGTCAACAAGCCTCGATTGAGAACATAGAGCATCAAGTATGCTTAATCTTTAAGTTACTTAGATCACGGAACAAGTGGGAACTCCATCAAACTCTTGAATCAAGGGACGACTCCTTGAACATGGAGATAGAACTAGAAAGGAAGAAGCAAACACGATTCCTTTGAAAGAGTTCCAATAGGTATGTCTGATTGATGATCTTTGAGTTGCAGTTATAGGAATTTTTAGTGGATTTTCCACAAGTCCCTTCGATGATGGAAGATTAGCATGAGTTATCCAATGAAGAAGTCTTGGAGCAGCTTGAGTTTCTTCTAAAAAGTGAACCTAGCCAAGGAGTGAAGAAAACCATTGACGTTCTTGAAAAAATTGCCCAACCGTTGATCCTTCCAATTGGTGAAACTTGACTTTCAAATTGGAAGAGCCCTGAAACATCATGACTACGTTGCAACTATATGAGGAGCAAGTTTTACTTATCATATTGGCGCAACTTGCCATTGAATGAGAGGAGGAAATTGACAATTATCCCTCTAAGCGGATACTTAAAGCCATTTGCTTGGAAGAAGGATGGATGGTCGTCGATCAAACCCATTTGCTTTTCACCATGAGTCCAACTAAAAAGACTCATCACATAAAAAAGAAGTGCTTTGGGAGGCACCTCAAAATTTTATTTTATTTTATTAGTTTTGAAACATTTTATTAGTTTTAGTTTTCATATTATATTTAATTTTTATTTTCAATTTCTATTATTTATTTATTTTTCATTTTCGACTTCTTGCCGAGGACCCACCGAATTTCCACTCCATCGACCTCGGCGGATAATCAGAGCGACCCCCTAGATCTTCTTTTTATTTTTTGCGTGCATTTACTTTATTTATCATACGTGTCATCTACCTAGATACTATTGATTTTGCTTTCTTCATTTGTACATCCCATGCGAAATCTTGATGTCGTAAAATACACACATCTAAATGGGGTTTTAATATTGATTTTATGGACATTTGGATGTGAATTGGTCCCAACACTCACCCTATGCGTCATTTGTGTGCATTACGTCCAAAAGAAGTCAAATGATGATAAAGGGAAGAATTAGAGCATAATTGGACGTCAAAGCTACGAAACAAGCTAAGTCACGAGCATGAGGAAGGCCGAGCGGGGCCGTGTTGGTTTCTCATATTCACAAATATACCAAAATTAATTCATTTAAAGGGTTGTTTTCTCATACTCACAAATATACCAAAATTACGGGCTTATTTTCTTATATCAATGAGATATACCCCTTTTACGGGGTTGTTTTCTCATATTAAATTATTTGCGATTATAATGGGGTTGTTTACTCAAATTCATATTATACACGTTTCTGAGGTTATTTTCTTATATCGACAAATATTACCCCTTTCGTGTGGTTGTTTTCTCTTACTATAAAATTAACCAATTTAAGGGGTTGTTTTCTCATACTGCAAATATACCAAAATTACATTGATATTTTCTCCGATTGAGGATATCCCGTATTATGGGATTGTTTTCTTATATTATGATATTTACCCGTTCTACGAGGCTGTTTTCTTAGACTCGCAATTATAGTACTTTACGGAGTTATTTTCTTAGATTCATAAATATGCACATTTCTGAGGGTTATTTTCTTATATTGACAAATATATCCCTTTTACGAGGTCATTTTCTCATATTAAATAATTAGCACTATTATGGGGTTGTTTACTCAAATTCATATTATACATGTTTCTGAGTTATTTTCTTATATCGACAAATATACCCATTTTGCGGGTTTGTTTTCTCTTATTATAAAATTAACCCATTTAAGGGTTTGTTTTCTCATACTAAAAATATACCAAAATTACGGAGTTATTTTCTCCGATTGATAGATATCCCGTATTATGGGGTTGTTTTCTTATATTAAGAAATTTACCCATTCTCTGAAATTTGTTTTCTCGGACTTGCAACTACGATTACTTTTACAGGGTTATTTGTCGGATTATAAATATGCACGTTTTATGAGGTTATTTTTTATATTGATAAATATACCACTTTTATGGGGTAATTTTATCATATTAAATTATTAGCACTATTATGGGGTTGTTTTGAAATTCATAAATATACACCTTTTACGGGGTTATTTTTTTATATCGATAAATATACCCCTTTTACGGGTTATTTTCTCATATTATAAAATTAATCTATTTTCTCCGATTGATAAATATTCCCATATTACGGGGTTGTTCTTGTAATACCTGAAATTTTCTATTAATAATGATAATATTAATAATAATAATTAATAAATGAGTTTTTATTTTTATTTGGTTTAATTGGAATGATTTAAATGGAATTCGAATTTTAATGCTAGACAAATAAGGGAGTTGTTTTCTATATCCAATTAGTTTGATTTTTAAGAAATTAGTTAAGTAAATTCTTTGAAAATGGATTATATTTTCGGTCATTCAATTTATTTCCAATATGAATATATAAATTAATTTCTATATTGAAAGTTATGAAATAATTAGTAAAGGATATGTTATAAAAGAATTATTTGGGAAAAGGATATTTTAATTAGCTAATGGTGTTAAATTTTAATTGAAAAATATTTAGCAATTGATTAATAAAATTAATTGTGTTAGGATTAAATTAGAAATTTATTTTGGAATAAGGATTAAAAATATAATTTTATTAATATGGGGTTTTAATGAAAATTTGTATGTTTGATATTTTTATAATTAAATATTTCGGCAAGGGCTTTTTGGTAATTTTACATCTAAAAGTAAGGGTAAATAAGTGATTATATATTTTTAATAATTATAATTTGGCCCAAATTAAATAGTTAGGGGCTTAATTGAAAAGCTAAAAAAAAGTTTAAGGGTTAATCGAAAATTTTGCAGGATGAAATTGTTATTAATTAAAAAGTTGAGGGACTAAATGGTAAGAAAGAAAAGTTCAAGGAAAAGGAAAGAAAAGAAAGAAGAAGAAGAAGAAGAAGAAGAAGAAGAAGAAGGAGAGGAGGAAGAAGAAAGAAGAAGGGGCTGCGTGCATGGCTGGTGGTGGCGAGCTTGAAGGTCTGTGAAACCAGTTGGAGATGTGATGGCGAGGCGGTGGCATCAAAATATAAGCTCCCAGCCAGGAGAGGCGGCAAGTGGTGAGAATCGAGGGAAAGCGGTGACTTTCTGCGTCGTTCGAAGCGTCCAATGGCGGCGTTCTTGGGCTCAAATTGATCGGCAACTCCAAGGCTTTCTTTTTCGACCATCGCCACCGCCAGTCTGCCTGGGAATTGCAAGATCTGGTAAGGTGAAAAGAGTAGGAGCAGCCGCTGATTTTGGCTTCCGGTGAGGTCCAGCGAGGGTTGGCCGATCGGAGGCCATATCCAGACTCTCCTTAGCTCAAACTTTCCAATGGCACCGGTTTCGTGGCAATCGGACTTCGTTCAAAAATTGACGGTCGAGATTGTCCGTAAATATCTCCAGATGATCGGGAGTCAGATCGGAAGATCAAAAGCTGGGATCGTCATCAGCGCATCGTTTCGAGTCCGTTGGTGCGTTCGGATCGTCAATCGGACTCTAGCGGCTGGACGCGAGTCGATCGAGCGATCAAGCGTCTCGGTAATTCTCTGGCCCATTGATTTTAGAATTTATTAGTAAAATTTATGTATTTATTGAAATGTGTTGAGCCTTAGAAATATTGTTAGTTAAAATAAATTGTCAGACTGTCTGCCAATAGTCGTGATTGTGTTGTGTTGCGGTGTCGGGAAAATTAATACAATTATGGTGACCGATTCACATTAATTAATCATTTGTACATTTGAAGTGTTTCTGGCAGTCCTGGACCCGTTATACCGAGGGTAAATGTTTGTAATTTAGGGGAGGTTCTGCCGGATTTTTGGAATAATTCTTCCGAGTCGAGATTCTTAGATAGTCAGTCCTACGAGTCTAGACCTAGGATTAATTGTCAAATATTTTAATGTTATTGATTAAGTTGTTTTTCGTGATTAGATAATCCATCGATTCGGCTTGCTCCACCCGAGGCATTAGAGCGAGCTAGGAGTTCGTCAGAAACTGTGAGTTAAAGTCATATGTTTGTTTACATGTGTCATGCTGAGATTTTACAAAATAATTTTGATTACATGATTTAATATTTTAATCATTTATTTAATCGCTATTTATATAAGTTTCATTTCGCATTATGATTTTATTGATTGTGAGTTGACTCGGGATGGGACGGTAGAACATGCCACCTAATGGGTTGCATCGGGACCGTGTCGCACCAATATTAATCCGAGATTGATAACAAAAGGGTAAAAGGGTAAATTAAAAAAGATAACTTTGGGACTTGCCACGGTCGAGCTTTGCTCCGTAATTTGAGTAGAGTGTGTTCTTGGGAGTAAAGGTCCTGGTCGAGCATTACTCTCTGGGGCCGGCTTATTTGGAAACTTAAATGATCGAATTTGGATTTAAGGACCTGGTCGAGCTTCACTCTCTGGGCACCAGTCTTATTGGAGTAGGAGAGCCGAAAGGCTAATAGTGTTAGTAATAATTAAGTGATTGAACTAGATTTAAGGACCCTGGTCGAGCTTCGCTCTCTGGGCGACAATTCTGTTAGAATGAGAGAGTCGAGATGTTAGTGTTGGGATTAGGATTCTGCTAAGGTACTATGTCCTGTGGTATAAAATAGAAATTTATTTTATTTTATTTTGTAGAAGCATAGTATGACATGTATTTTTATTTTAAGTTAAGCAAATATTTTATTGAAGTGTTTATATTCATTTTTTGGGATATATGATTTTAACTCACTCTTGAGACTGACAGTTTCAATTTCACTATTTTTCAGGTGATTGTTAGTCTTTTCACAGTTCTTATCTAGCAGTCCGACTCCTTCATCATCGAGTTGATGTATTTGATTTTGGTATGTTTGACTTGTAAAAAATTTTAGACTTATCAGTTGTAATTTTATGTAAATTAGGATCTTGCCTAATCATGCTGGCAGACCGAATTAAATATGTAGAATTTGAAGGTTAAGTTTAATTATGGAAGAAGTGCTTAGAATTGAGTTTGGATTTTAATTTGACTAAGTTAGTTAATTGTTTGGTTTACTACGGGATTTGGTGGCCTTAAGCCTACCCATTCCCTAGTGCCGGTCACGGGCCAACAGATCGGGTCGTGACAGTTTTCTCATATTAAGAAATTTACCCATTCTATGAGGCTATTTTCCGAGACTCGCAATTACACTACTTTTTGTTTCTCGGATTTCTTAAATATACACGTTTTACAAGGTTATTTTCTTATATTAATAAATATACCACTTTTATGGGATAGTTTTCTCATATTAAATTATTAGCACTATTATTGGGTTGTTTTCTCAAATTCATAAATAAACACGTTTTACGGAATTATTTTCTTACATCGACAAATATACGCCTTTTACGGGGTTGTTTTCTCATATTCTAAAATTAACCCATTTAAGGGGTTGTTTTCTCAAACTCACAAAAACAACAAAATTATAAAGTTATCTTCTCCGATTGATAAATATCCCGCATTACGAGGGTGTTTTCTCATATTAAGAAAACAACCACATGTCTGGGGATATTTATCAAATCATAAATATACACGTTCTACGGGGTTATTTTCTTATATCAACAAATATCGCCTTTTACAAAGTTGTTTTCTCATATTATACAATTAACCCATTTAAGGGGTTGTTTTCTCCAACTCATAAAAACACCAAAATTATGGTTTAATTTTCTCTGATTTATAAATATCCCCGTATTAAAGGGCTGTTTTCTAATATTTATAAATATTCCTGTATTCAGGGTTATTTTCTCATATTAAAAATGTATCCCTTCTACGAGGCTATTTTCTTAGACTGCAATTACACCGCTTTTATGGGTTGTTTTCTTAGATTAATAAATATGCACATTTTACGGGGTTATTTTCTTATATTGATAAATATACCCCTTTTACGGGGTCGTTTTCTCATATTAAATTATTAGCACTATTATGGGGTTGTTCTCTCATATTAAGAAATTTACTCGTTCTATGAGGCTATTTTCTGAGACTCGCAATTACACTACTTTTATGGGGTTGTTTTCGGATTCTTAAATGTATACGTTTCTGAGGGTTATTTTCTTATATTGATAAATATACTACTTTTACGGGATCATTTTTTTCATATTAAATTATTAGCACTATTATTAGGTTGTTTTCTCAGATTCTTAAATATACACGTTTAACAGAGTTATTTTCTTATATCGACAAATATACCCCTTTTACGGGGTTGTTTTCTCATATTATAAAATTAATCCCTTTAAGGGGTTGTTTTCTGATACTCACAAATATACCCAAAGTACGGTCTCCGATTGATAAATATCACCGTATTACGGGATTGTTTCCTAATATTTATAAATATACACCCCTTACGGGATTATTTTCTCATATTAAAAAAATTACCCCTTCTACGAGGTTGTTTTCTCAGACTCGCAATTACACTACTTTTATAAGGTTGTTTTGTCAGATTCAAAAATATGCATGTTTTATGGGGTTAATTTCTTATATTGACAAATATACCCTTTTTACGGGGTCGTTTTCTCATATTAAATTATTAGCACTATTATGGGGTTGTTTTCTCATATTAAAAAATTTACCCCTTCTACGAGACCGTTTTCTTAGAGCCGCAATTACACTACTTTTACGGGATTATTTTCTCATATTCATAAATATACACGTTTTACTAGGTTATTCTTTTATATTGACAAATCTACCATTTTTATGGGGTCATTTTCTCATATTAAATTATTAGCACTATTATGGGGTTGTTTTGTCAAATTCATAAATACACACGTTTTACCGGTTAATTTTTATGTCGACAAATATACCCCTTTTACGGGGTTATTTTCTCATATTATAAAATTAATCCATTTAAGAGGTTGTTTTCTTATGCTCACAAATATACATAAATTACAGGATTATTTTCTCCAATTGATAAATATCCTCGTATTACGGGGTTATTTTCTCATATTAGAAAATTTAACCATTCTATGAGCATATTTTCTCAAACTAGCAATTACACTACTTTTACGGGGTTGTTTTCTAAGATTCATAAATATACACATTCCATGGGATTAATTTTTTATATTGATAAATATACCACTTTTACGGGGTCGTTTTCTCATGTTAAATTATTAGTAATATTATGGGGTCCTTTTGTCAAATTCATTTATATACACGTTTTACGGGGTTATTTTCTTATATCGACAAATATACCTCTTTTTAACGGGTTGTTTTCTCATATTATAACATTAACCTAATTAAGGGGTTGTTTTCTCAAATTCACAAAAATACCAAAATTACAGGGTTATTTTCTCCGATTGATAAATATTCTTGTATTACGGGGTTGTCTTCCGTATTAAGAAATTTACCTGATTCTACATTTGTGTTTTGAGACTTGCAATTACACTACTTTTACAGGGTTGTTTCTAAGATTCTTAAATATACACGTTCTACTAGGTTACTTTCTTATATTGATAAATATACCACTTTTACGGCGTTGTTTTGTCATATTAAATTATTAGCACTATTATTAGGTTGTTGTGTCAAATTCATAAATATACACATTTTACGGGGTTATTTTCTTATATCGACAAATATATGCCTTTTACTGGGTTGTTTTCTCATATTCTAAAATTAACCCATTTAAAGGGGTTGTTTTCTCATACTCACAAATATACTAAAATTACGGGGTTATTTTCTCCAATTGATAAATATACCAAAATTACGGGGTTATTTCCTAATATTTATAAATATACCCCTCTTACATGGTTGTTTTGGCATATTTAGAAATTTACCCACTCTCTGGTATTTGTTTTCTCATACCGGAATTACACTACTTTTACGGGGTTGTTTTCTCAGATTCTTAAATATACACATTTTACGGGTTATTTTCTTATATCGACAACTATACCCCTTTTACGGGGTTGTATTCTCATATTATAAAATTAACTCATTTAAGGGTTTGTTTTCTCACACTCACAAATATACCAAAATTACAGGATTATTTTCTACGATTGATAAATATCCCCGTATTATGGGGTTGCTTTCTCATATTAAATTATTAGCACTATTATGGGGTTGTTTTGTCAAATTCATAAAAAATACACGTTTTATGGGATTGTTTTCTAATATTTATAAATATTCCCCTCTTATAGGGTTATTTTCTCATATTAAAAAATTTACCCCTTCTACGAGGTTGTTTTCTCGGATTCGCAATTACACTACTTTTACGGGGTTGTTTGCTCAAATTCATAAATATACACATTTTACCGGGTTATTTTTTTATATTGATAAATATACCACTTTTACGAGGTGGTTTTCTCATATTAAAATATTAGCACTATTATGTGGTTGTTTTCTGAAATTCATAAATATACACCTTTTTCGGGATTATTTTCTTAGATCGACAAACATACCCCTTTTACGTGGTTGTTTTCTTATATTATAAAATTAATCCATTTAAGGGGTTGTTTTCTCATATTAAAAAATATACCAAAATTAGAGGGTTATATTCTCCAATTGATAAATATCTCCGTATTACAGGGTTGTTTTCTCATACTAAGAAATTTACCCGTTCTATGAGTCTGTTTTCTGAGACTCACAATTACACTACTTTTACGGGGTTGTTTTCTCAGATTCTTAAATATTTACGTTTTACAGGGTTATTTTCTTATATAGATAAATATACTACTTTTACGGGATCTTTTTTTCATATTAAATTATTAGCACTATTATTATGTTGTTTTCTCAGATTCTTAAATATACACGTTTAACAGAGTTATTTTCTTATATCGACAAGTATACCCCTTTTACGGGGTTGTTTTCTCATATTCTGAAATTAATCCCTTTACGGGGTTGTTTTCTGCTACTCACAAATATACCCAAATTATGGGGTTATTTTCTCCGATTGATAAATATCACCGTATTACCGGATTATTTCCTAATATTTATAAATATACACCCCTTACTGAATTATTTTATCATATTAAAAAATTTACCCCTTCTACGAGACTCTTTTCTCAGACTCGCAATTACGCTACTTTTATAAGGTTGTTTTGTCAGATTAAAAAATATGCACGTTTTACGGGGTTAATTTCTTATTTTGATAAATATACCCCTTTTACGGGGTCGTTTTCTCATATTAAAAAATTTACCCCTTCTATGAGACTGTTTTCTTAGAGTCGCAATTACAATACTTTTACAGGATTATTTTCTCAAATTCATAAATATACACGTTTTACTAGGTTATTTTTTATATTGACAAATATACCCATTTTACGAGGTCGTTTTCTCATATTAAATTATTGGCACTATTATGGGGTTGTTTTGTCATATTAAAAATTTACCCCTTCTAATTTTCTTAGAGTCACAATTACACTACTTTTACAGGGATTATTTTCTCGGATTCATAAATATACACGTTTCTTTGAGTTATTTTTTATATTGACAAATCTACCACTTTTATGGGGTCATTTTCTCATATTAAATTGTTAGCACTATTATGGGGTTGTTTTGTTAAATTCATAAATACACACTTTTACCGGTTAATTTTTATATCGACAAATATACCCCTTTTACGGGGTTATTTTCTCATATTATAAAATTTCTCTATTTAAGAGGTTGTCTTCTTATACTCACAAATATACATAAATTCACGGGATTATATTCTCTGATTGATAAATATCCCCGTATTACGGTATTTTCTTATTTTAAAAAATTTAACCATTCTACGAGCATGTTTTCTCAAACTAACAATTACACTACTTTTATGGGGTTGTTTTCTCAGATTCATAAATATACACGCATTACAGGGTTATCTTCTTCTATTGATAAATATACCACTTTTATGGGGTCATTTTCTCATATTAAATTATTAGCACTATTACGAGATTGTTTTGTCAAATTCATAAATATAAACGGTTTACGAGGTTATTTTCTTATATTGACAAATATACCCTTTTTACGGGATCTTTTCTCATATTCTAAAATTAATCCATTTAAGGGGTTGTTTTCTCATACTCACAAATATACCAAAATTACGGGGTTATTTACTCCGATTGATAAATATCCTCGTATTACGGGGTTATTTTCTAATATTTATAAATATACCCCTCTTACGGGGTTGTTTTCTCATATTAAAAAATTTACCCCTTTTACGAGGTTGTTTTCTCAGATTCGCAATTACACTACTTTTATGGGGTTGTTTTCTCAGATTCTTAAATATACATGTTTTACAGGGTTATTTTCTTATATTGATAAACATACCACTTTTACAGTGTCGTTTTCTCATATTAAATTTTTAGCACTGTTATTATGTTATTTTGTCAAATTCATAAATATACACGTTTTATGGGGTTATTTTCTTATATCAACAAATATACGCCTTTTACGGGGTTCTTTTCTCATATTATGAAATTAACCCATTTAAGGGATTGTTTTCTCCAACTCACAAAAACACTAAAATTATAGTTTAATTTTCTCCGATTTATAAATATTCCCGTATTACAGGGTTGTTTTCTAATATTAATAAATATCCCTGTATTACACGGTTGTTCTTTCATATTAAAAAATGTACCCCTTCTACTAGGCTATTCTCTTAGACTCGCAATTACACTGCTTTTACGGGGTTGTTTTCTAAGATTAATAAATATGCACGTTTTACGGGGTTATTTTCTTATTTTGATAAATATACCACTTTTACAAGGTCATTTTCTCATATTAAATTATTAGCACTATTATGGGGTTGTTTTCTCAAATTCATAAAAATATACATTTTACGGTGTTATTTTCTTATATCGACAAATATAACAATTTTACGGGATTGTTTTTCCATATTCTAAAATTAACACATTTAAGGGGCTATTTTCTCATACTTACAGATATAACAAAATTACGGTGTTGTTTTCTAATATTGATAAATATCCCCGTCTACGGGGTTGTTTTCTCATATTAAAAAATTTACCCCTTCTACGAGGGTATTTTTTCATACTCGCAATTAGACTACTTTTACGGGGTCATTTTCTCATATTAAATTATTAGCACTATTATGGGATTGTTTTGTCAAATTCATAAATATACACATTTAATAGAGTTATTTTCTTATATCGACAGATATACCTCTTTTATAGGGTTGTTTTCTCTTATTCTAAAATTAATCCATTTAAGGTGTTGTTTTCTCATTCTCCCAAATATAGCCAAATTATGGGTTTATTTTCTCCGATTGATAAATATCACCGTATTACAGGTTGTCTTCTAATATTTATAAATATACACCTCTTACGGGATTGTTTTCTTATATTAAAAAATTTACCCCTTCTACGAGGCTGTTTTCACATACTCGCAATTACACTACTTTTACGGGGTTGTTTGGTCAGATTCAAAAATATACACGTTTTATGGGCTTATTTTCTTATATTAACAAATATACCCCTTTTACGGGTCGTTTTCTCATATTAAATTATTAGCACTATTATGGGGTTGTTTTCTCAAATTCATAAAAATACACATTTTACGGTGTTATTTTCTTATATCGAAAAATATAACAATTTTACGGGATTGTTTTTCCATATTCTAAAATTAACACATTTAAGGGGCTGTTTTCTCATACTTACAGATATACCAAAATTACGGTGTTGTTTTCTAATATTGATAAATATCCCCGTCTATGGGATTATTTTCTCATATTAAAAAATTTACCCCTTCTACGAGGGTATTTTTTCATACTCGCAATTATACCACTTTTACGGGGTCATTTTCTCATATTAAATTATTAGCACTATTATGGGATTGTTTTGTCAAATTCATAAATATACACGTTTAATAGAGTTATTTTCTTATATCGACAGATATACCTCTTTTATAGGGTTGTTTTCTCTTATTCTAAAATTAATCCATTTAAGGTGTTGTTTTCTCATACTCCCAAATATAGCCAAATTATGGGTTTATTTTCTCCGATTGATAAATATCACCATATTACGGGTTGTCTTCTAATATTTATAAATATACACCTCTTACGGGATTGTTTTCTTATATTAAAAAATTTACCCCTTCTACGAGGCTGTTTTCTCATACTCGCAATTACACTACTTTTACGGGGTTGTTTGGTCAGATTCAAAAATATACACGTTTTATGGGCTTATTTTCTTATATTAACAAATATACCCCTTTTACGGGGTCGTTTTCTCATATTAAATTATTAGCACTATTATGGGGTTGTTTTCTCAAATTCATAAATATACACGTTTTATGAGGTTATTTTCTTATATTAACAAATATACCCTTTTTACGGGGTTGTTTTCTCATATTATAAAATTAACCCATTTAACTGGTTGTTTTCTCATACTCACAAATAAACCAATATTACTGGGTTATTTTCTCCACTTTATAAATATTCCCGTATTACGGGGTTGTTTTCTCATATGAAAAAATTTACCCATTCCACGAGAATATTTTCTCAGACTCGCAATTATACTAATTTTACAGTGTTGTTTTCTTAGATTCATAAATATGCACGTTTTACGGGGTTATTTTCTTGTATTGATAAATATACCACTTTACAAGGTCGTTTTCTCATATTAAATTATTAGCACTATTATGGGGTTGCTTTGTTAAATTAATAAGTACACATGTTTTTACAGTGTTATTTTCTTATATGGACAAATATACCCCTTTTACTGGGTTGTTTTCTCATATTCTAAAATTAACCCATTTAAAAGGTTGTTGTCTCATACTCACAAATATACCAAAATTACGGGATTATTTTGTCCGATTGATAAATATCCTCGTATTTACAGGGTCATTTTCTCATATTCTAAAATTAATCTATTTAAGGGGTTGTTTTCTAATACTCACAAATATACCCAAATTACTAGGTTATTTTCTCCCATTGATAAATATCGTCGTATTACGGGGATGTTTTCTAATATTTATAAATATACACCTCTTACGGGATTGTTTTCTCATATTAAAAAATTTACCATTTTTACGAGGCTGTTTTCTCATACTCGCAATACACTACTTTTATGGGGTTGTTTTGTCAGATTCAAAAATATGCACGTTTTACAGGGTTATTTTCTTATATTAACAAATATACCCTTTTTACGTGGTCGTTTTCTCATATTAAATTATTAGCACTATTATGGGGTTGTTTTCTCAAATTCATAAATATACACGTTTTACGGGGTTATTTTCTTATATCGACAACTATACCCCTTTTACGGGGTTGTTTTCTCATACTCACAAATATACCAAAATTACGGGGTTATTACTTCCGATTGATAAGTATCCCCGTATTACGGCTTTGTTTTCGCATATTAAAAAATTTGCCCTTCCTACGAGGCTATTTTCTTAGACTCGCAATTACACTACTTTTACGGGGTTGTTTTCTCAAATTCATAAATATACACATCTTACGGGGTTATTTTCTTATATCGATCAATATACCACTTTTACGAGGTCGTTTTCTTATATTAAATTATTAGCACTATTATGGGGTTATTTTGACAAATCATAAGTATACACGCTTTACGGGATTATTCTCTTATATTGATAAAAATACCATTTTACGAGGTTGTTTTCTCATATTAAAAAATTTACCCTTTCTACGAGACTGTTTTGTTAGAGTCGCAATTGCACTACTTTTACGAGATTATTTTCTGAGATTCATAAATATACACATTTTACTGGGTTATTTTTTTATATTGACAAATCTACCACTTTTACGGGGTCATTTTCTCATATGAAATTATTAGCACTATTATGGGATTGTTTTCTCAAATTCATAAATATACACGTTTTACGAGGTTATTTTCTTATATCGACAAATATACCCATTTTACAGGGTTGTTTTCTCATATTATAGAATTAATCCATTTAAGCGATTGTTTTCTCATACTCACAAATAAACCAATATTACTGGGTTATTTTCTCCAATTTATAAATATACGGGGTTATTTTTTCATATGAAAAAATTTACCCCTTCCACGAGAATATTTTCTCAGACTCGCAATTATACTACTTTTACAGTGTTGTTTTCTCAGATTCATAAATATGCACGTTTTATGGGGTTATTTTCTTATATTGATGAATGTACCATTTTTACGGGGTTGTTTTCTTATATTAAATTATTAGCACTATTATGGGATTGTTTTCTCACATTCATAAATATACAAGTTTTACGGGGTTATTCTCTTATATCGAAAATTATACCATTTTTACAGGGTTATTTTCTCATATTCTAAAATTAACCCATTTAAGGGGTCATTTTCTCATACCCACAATTATACCAAAATTACGGGATTATTTTCTTGATTGATAAATATCCCCGTATTACTGAGTTGTTTTCTCATATTAAAAAATTTATCCCTTCTACGAGGTTGTTTTCTCAAACTCGCAATTACATTACTTTTACGGTGTTGTTTTCTCAGATTTATAAATATACATGATTTGCAACGTTATTTTCTTATATTGTTAAATATACCACTTTTACGGGGTCGTTTTCTCATATTAAATTATTACCACTATTATGGGGTTTTTTTCTCAAGTTCATAAATATACAAGTTTTACAGGGTTATTTTCTTATATCAACAAATATACCTCTTTTACGGGGTTGTTTTCTCATATTATAAAATTAACCTATTTAAGAGGTTGTTTTCTCATACTCACAAATATACATAAATTATGGGATTATTTTCTCCGATTTATAAATATCCCATATTACGGGGTTGTTTTCTCATATTAAAAAATTTACCCCTTCTACGAGCCTATTTTCTCAGACTAGCAATTACACTACTTTTACGGGATTGTTTTCTCAGATTCATAAATATACACGATTTACAAGGTTATTTTTTTATATTGATAAATGTACCACTTTTACGGGGTTGTTTTCTCACATTAAATTATTTGCACTATTATGGTGTTGTTTTCTCAGATTCATAAATATAAACGTTTATCGGGTTATTTTCTTATATCGACAAATATACCCCTTTTGCGTGGTTGTTTTCTCATATTATAAAATTAACCCATTTAAGGGATTGTTTTCTCATACTCACAAATATACTCCTTTTACGGGGTCGTTTTTTCATATTAAATTATTAGCGCTATTATGGGATTGTTTTCTCAAATTCATAAATATACACATTTTACGACGTTATTTTCTTATATCGACAAATATACCCCTTCTAAGGGGTTGTTTTTTCTCATACTATAAAATTAACCCATTTAAAGGATTGTTTTCCCACACTAACAAATATACCAAAATTACGAGGTTATTTTCTCCCATTGATAAATATCTCTGTATTGCGTGGTTGTTTTCTCATATTGAAAAATTTATCCTTTCATTGTGTTTTCTACTTAATTACATTACTTTTATGGGGTTGTTTTCTCAGATTCATAAATTTATACGTTTTACGGGGTTATTTTCTTATATTTTTAAATATACCACTTTTACGAGGTTATTTTCTTATATTGTTAAATATACCACTTTTACGGGGTTGTTTTCTCACATTAAATTATTAGCACTATCATGGGGTTGTTTTCTCAAATTCATAAATATACACGTTCTACGAGGTTATTCTCTTATATCGACAAATGTACCCCTTTTACGGGGTTGTTTTCTCATACTCACAAATATACCAAAATTCCGAGGTTATTTTCTCCGATTGATAAATATCCATGTATTACGGGGTTGTTTTCTCATATTATAAAATTTTTCCCTTCTACGAGGCTGTTTTCTCAGACTCACAATTACGCTACTGTTATGGTGTTGTTTTCTCATATTCGTAAATATTCACGTTTTACAGAGTTATTATCTTATATTTATAAATATACTAATTTTACGGGGTTATTTTATCATATTAAATTATTAGCACTATTATGAGGTTGTTTACTCAAATTCATTAACATACACGTTTTACGGGGTTATTTTCTTGTATTGATAAATATACCTCTTTTACGGGGTTGTTTATTCATATTATAAAATTAACCCATTTAAGGGGTTGTTATCTCATACTCACAAATATACAAAAATTACAGGGTTATTTTCTCTGATTGATAAATATCCCTGTATTACGGGATTGTTTTCTCATATTAAGATATTTACCCGTTTTACGAGGCTGTTTTCATAGACTCTCAATTATTTTACTTTTACGGGGTTGTTTCCTCAGATTCATAAATATACACATTTTATGGAGTTATATTCTCATATTGATAAATATACCACTTTTACGGGGTCATTTTCTCATATTAAATTATTAGCACTAATATGGGGTTGTTTTGTCAAATTCATAAATATATACGTTTTACGGGGTTATTTTCTTATATCGACAAATATTTTCCTTTTACGTGGTTGTTTTCTCATATTCTAAAATTGTCACGAACCCATCCGTGGGCCCGTGACCGGCACTAGAGAATGGGTAGCCATAAGGCCACCGAATCCCATAGTAAGCATGACACTCACAACTCAAACCAATCTTATCTCAACTTTTACTATTATTAATGCCATAATTTACAATAACATTAACTTTTACACAATTAAATCGGTCTGCCAGAAGATCTAGGTGAGACCCGAAACTCAGAAAATTTACAACTGATACATCTACTATTACTACTGCGGAGAATCTAAGATTTACCAATTTATATACCAAATCAAATACATCACCCGATGATGAAGGAGTCAAGCACGAATAAGAGTCGGAAGACTAATACCACGCATCCGAAAAAATAAATTGAGATCATACCTCTAGAGTGAGTTAAAATCAAATAATCTGGAGACTATTGCAGTCTTCACAGAAAATATTAATCACTCAAATCAGTACATCAACCATGCACGTAAATACAACTCATATTATAATCATACCATAATAAATAAATAATATATTTTTACTTTTACGGGATGAGTGGCTCAGTAGAACCCTAACTCCAAATTCTAGTAGCCTTTTGGCTCTCTTAATCCAATAAGACTGGCTCCTAGAGAGCAATGCTCGACCAGGGACCTAACCTCCAGTCTGGTAACTTAAGTATCCAAATAATCCCGCACCCAAAGAGCAATGCCCACATGCGGACCTTTTTACTTGAGGCATCTTATTCCAATAGATCAAGGCGCCCCAGAGTGAAGCTCGACTGGTCCTTAACTCTAGTCCGGTCACTTAATATTCAATAAGTTTGGCGCCTGTAGAGCGAGCTCGACTGTGGCAAACTCATAATAATCTTATTACCGCAATTTACTTAAATCAGCCCAGAGAGCCATGCTCGACCAGGTCGAACTCATAAGAAAATCTTATTACCCGTCCATGATCATTACCGGTGCGCACGCGGTCCTGATGTAACCCATAAGGTGGCATGTTCTACGAAAGCCACATTTCCCAAACCGCAATCATCACACATAATAAATATCATTGTCTAATGAAATCATCCAACACATATCGAAATAAAGATTAAAGATTTAGGGTAAAACAACATGCAATTCGTGAGGGGAAAAATAATAATGTTTGTATTATTATAACGTTACTAATAATAATATTTATATTATTTCAATAATTAATAATCAAGTGAAATCATTTATTTTGCGATATTAATAATCATATTAAGCACAAATTCTAAAATAGCATATTAAAATCAGACTTAGCAATAGCGCAATGATTAAATGACTTTAACTCACAGAATTAGGCGACCTCCTAGCTCTGCTCCGGTGCCTCGGTTGGAGCGAGCCGAACAGACAGATCATCTAATCACGAAAAAATAATTTAGCAATTATGCTGAAACAACAATCATTAATCCTAGGTCCGACTCCCAAGACCGATCAAGAATCTCGACTGCAAATTCCTAAAAATCACAGAACCTCCCCTACAACATGGACATCTACCCCCGTAAAACGGGTCCAAGACCTACTAGAAAAACACTTCAAATATCCAACAATTTAAACAACGGGGGTCGGGTCCCCAAACTTCACTATTTTCCCGACTCCACTACACATTACAAAACACGAGGCAGGCAACTAACAAACAATTATTTTTTACTCACAAATATCATCAAATACTCAATATAATCTAATAGACACACAATTAAACCAAGAATTTCCAAAATTACAGGCCAGAGAAAATTACCGAGACGCTCGGTTGGTCGGTCTACTTGCTTCCAGCCGCCGGAGTCCGATTGACGATCCGAACTCACCATCGAACTCAAAACGACGCGCTGATGACGATCCCTACTTCCGATTTTCCAATCTGACACCCGATCATCCGGAGAGATTTGCGCATTGATCTCGACCGCCGACGGTAAACGAGCCCATCACCACGAAACCGGTGCCATTGCAAGCTTCGAAATGTGAGAGTCGGATATGCCCTCTCGATCGTCCATAGCTCGCCGTGAGCTCACGAAAACACCGCCACCACTTATTTGGAACTCCTCCTCCGGCCACCAAACTGGCCACCGGCCGCCAAAGGAAGCTCTTTTCGAGAGGAGCCGATCGCCACCAAGATCGGCCAAAGGCACGCCGGGCCAGAACAACCTTCTGCCACCGCCTCCTCGCGTGAATTTACCAACACAACGCCGGGCCCGCCACCATCTCCACGCTGTCACCGGCCGCACTCACCGACTGCCTTCGCTGAGGCCCAAAGGATGACGGGAACACCTACTGCCCATGGCAACGAGCCACCTCTTCTCCCGATTTTTCCTCTCTCCCCGATCCTTCTTTTCTTTTCTTCTTCTCCATATTGACATTAGGCCCCTGAACTTTTCCTTATTACAATTTGGTCCTTCAACTTTCTTAATTACTTACAATTTTACCCTGCAGAATTTCTAATTAACCCCCAAACTTTTGTTTAGCCTTTCAATTAAGCCTCTAGCTAATTAATTTGGGCCAAATTAGAATTATTGAAAAATACACAATTATAAAAATACCCTTGCCGACACATTTATTTATAAAAATACCAAACATACAAATTTTTATTAAACCCTCATAAGAATAAAATTATACTTTTAATCCTTATTCCAAAATAATCCTCCAATTAAATCCTACACACAATTAAATTAAATAATCAATTTGCTAATTATTTTTCAACTTAAAATTTAATACCACTAACTAATTAAAATACCAATTTTCCTAAAATTCTTTTATGAAAACACCCTTTACAAATTCTTTCATAATTCCCCAATATATATAATTTTATTTATACATATACATATACATTGGGAAAAAATTAGAATAACCAAAAATATAATCTACCCTTCAAATAATTTACTTAATTAATTCTTAAAATTTCAAACTAATTGGGTATAGAAAAATAATTCATTTAATTGACTAATATTAAAATTTACATTAAATCATTTCAAATTAAACCAAATAAAAATGAAGCTAAAATTAACTTAAATAAAAACTCATTATTAAATATATAAAAATTCCGGGTATTACAAAAATTAATCGATTTAAGGGGTTGTTTTCTCATAATTACGAATATACCAAAATTACGGGGTTGTTTTCTAATATTGATAAATATCCCCGTACTACGGGGTTGTTTTCTCATATGAAAAAATTTACCCCTTTTACGAGGCTGTTTTCTCAGACTCGCAATTACACTACTTTTATAGGGTTGTTTTTTCAGATTCATAAAAATACACGTTTTACGAGGTTATTTTCTTATATTGATAAATATACCACTTACACGGGGTTGTTTTTTCATATAAAATAATTAGCATTATTATGGGGTTGTTTTGTCAAATTCATAAATATACATATTTTACGGGTTATTTTCTTATGTCGACAAATATTTCCCTTTTACAAGGTTGGTTTCTCATATTCTAAAATTAACCCATTTAAGGGGTTGTTTTCTCTTACTCACAAATATACCAATATTTCGGGGTTATTTTCACTGATTGATAAATATCCCCGTATTACGGGGTTTGTTTCTAATATTTATAAATATACCCATCTTACGAGGTTATTTTTTTATGTCGACAATTATTTCCCTTTTACATGGTTGTTTTCTCATCTTATAAAATCCATTTAAGGGGTTGTTTTCTCATACTCACAAATATACCAAAATTACGAGATTATTTTCTCCGATTGATAAATATCTCCGTATTACGTGGTTATTTTCTAATACTTGTAAATATACCCCTCTTACGAGATTGTTTTCACATATTAAAAAATTTACCCCTTCTACGAGGCTGTTTTCTCAGACTCGCAATTACACTACTTTTACGAGATTGTTTTCTCAGATTCATAAATATACGCATTTTACGGGATTATTTTCTTATATTGATAAACATACCACTTTTACGGGGTCGTTTTCTCATATTAATTTATTAGCACTGTTATGGGGTTGTCTTCTCAAATTCTGTAATATACACATTTTACGGGGTTATTTTCTTATATCGATATACCCCTTTTACGGGGTTGTTTTCTCATATTATAAAATTAAACTATAATATACCTAAATTTTGGGATTATTTTCTCCGATTGATAAATATCCCATATTACGGGGTTGTTTTCTCATATTAAAAAATTTACCCTTTCTACCAGCCTGTTTTCTCAGACTAGCAATTATACTACTTTTACGGGATTGTTTTCTCACATTCATAAATATACACGATTTACGGAGTTATTTTCTCAAATTGATAAATATACCACTTTTACGGGTTGTTCTCTTATATCGACAAATGTACCCCTTTTACGGGGTTGTTTTCTCATACTCACAGATATACCAAAATTACGGGGTTATTTTCTGCCTTTGATAAATATCCATTTATTACGGGGTTGTTTTCTCATATTTAAAAATTTAACCCTTCTACGTGGCTGTTTTCTCAGACTCGCAATTACACTACTTTTACGAGATTGTTTTGTCAGATTCATAAATATACACGTTTTATGGGGTTATTTTCTTATATTGATAAACATACCACTTTTACGAGGTCGTTTTCTCATATTAAATTATTAGCACTATTATGGGGTTGTTTTCTCAAATTCAGTAATATACACATTCTACGGGGTTATTTTCTTATATTGACAAATATACCCCTTTTACGGGGTTATTTTCTCATATTATAAAATTAACCCATTTAAGAGATTGTATTCTCACACTTACAAATATACCAAAATTACTTGGTTATTTTTTTCAGTTAATAAATATCTTCATATTATGGGGTTATTTTCTCATATTAAAAATTTACCGCCTCTACGAGGTTGTTTTCTCAGACTCGAAATTACATGACTTTTAGAGGGTTGTTTTCTCAGATTCATAAATATACATGTTTTACGGAGTCATTTTCTTATATTGATAAATAAACTACTTTTACGAGGTTGTTTTTTCATATTATATTATTAGCACTATTATGGGGTTGTTTTATCAAATTCATAAATATATACGTTTTACGGGGTTATTTTCTTATATCGACAAATATACCCCTTTTACGGGGTTGTTTTCCCATATTCTAAAATTAATCCATTTAAGGGGTTGTTATCTCATACTCAGAAATATATAAAAATTACGGAATTATTTTCTCTGATTGATAAAAATCCCCGTATTACGGGTTTGTTTTCTCATATTAAAAAATTTACCCCTTCTACGAGGCTGTTTTCTCAAACTCACAATTACACTACTTTTACGAGATTGTTTTCTCAGATTAATAAATATACACATTCTAAGGGGATGTTTTCTTATATTGACAAATATACCCCTTTTACGGGGTTGTTTTCTCATATTATAAAATTAATCCATTTAAGGGGTAGTTTTCTCAAACTCATAAAAATACCAAAATTACGGGGTTATTTTCTCTGATTGATAAATATCCCCATATTACTGGATTGCTTTCTAATATTTATAAATAGACCCCTCTTACGGGGTTGTTATCTCTTATTAAAAAATTTACCCCTTCTACAAGGCTATTTTCTTAAACTCGCATTTACACTACTTTTACGGGGTTGTTTTCTCAGATTGATAAATATACACATTTTAACGGGTTATTTTCTTATATTGATAAATATACCACTTTTATAGGTCGTTCCCTCATATTAAATTATTAGCATTATAATGGGGTTGTTTTCTCAAATTCATAAATATATAGAAATTACGGGGTTATTTTCTTATGTTGATAAAGATACCACTTTTATGTGGTCGTTTTCTCATATTCAATTATTAGCACAATTATTGGGTTGTTTTCTCAAATTCATTAATATACATGTTTTACGAGGTTATTTTCTTATATCGATAAATATATTGCTTTTACGGGGTTGTTTTCTCATATTATAAAATTAACCCATTTAAGGTGTTGTTTTCTCACACTCACAAATATACCGAAATTACTGGGCTATTTTCTCTAATTGATAAATTTTCCTGTATTACGGGGTTGTTTTCTCATATCAAGAAATTTTGCCCGTTCTACGAGGCTGTTTTCTTGAACTCACAATTGCACTACTTTTACGGGGTTGTTTTCTCAGATTCATAAATATACATGTTTTACGGGGTTATTATCTTATATTGATAAATATACAACTTTTACGGGGTCGTTTTCTCATATAAATTTTTAGCACAATTATGGGGTTGTTTTCTCAAATTCATTAATATACATGTTTTATGGGGTTATTTTCTTATATCGACAAATATACCCCTTTTACGGGGTTGTTTTCTCATATTATGAAATTATCCCATTTATGAGATTGTTTTCTGACATTCACAAATATACCAAAATTACGGGGTTATTTTCTCTGATTGATAAATATTCCCGTATTACGGGGTTATTTTCTCATATTAAAGAATTTACCCCTTCTACAAGGATGTTTTCTCAGACTTGCAATTGCACTACTTACTATGTTATTTTCTCAGATTCATAAATATACATGTTTTACGGAGTATTTACTTATATTGATAAATATACCACTTTTACGGGGTCATTTTCTCATATTAAATTAGTAGCACTATTATGGAGTTGTTTTCTCAAATTCATAAATATACACGTTTTACGGGGTTATTTTCTCAATTATAAAATTAACCCATTTAAGGTGTTGTTTTCTCACACTCACAGATAATACCAAAATTTCTGGATTATTTTTCTATGAATTATAAATATTCGAGTATAACGGGGTTATTTTGTCATTTCAAGAAATTTTGCCCCTTCTACGAGGCTGTTTTCTCAGACTAGCAATTATACTACTTTTACGGGATTGTTTTCTCGAAGTCATAAATATACACGTTTTACGGGGTTATTTTCTTATATTGATAAATATACCACTTTTACGGGTTGTTCTCTTATATCGACAAATGTACCCCTTTTACGGGGTTGTTTTCTCATACTCACAGATATACCAAAATTACGGGGTTATTTTCTGCCTTTGATAAATATCCATGTATTACGGGGTTGTTTTCTCATATTTAAAAATTTAACCCTTCTACGTGGCTGTTTTCTCAGACTCGCAATTACACTACTTTTATGAGATTGTTTTGTCAGATTCATAAATATACACGTTTTATGGGGTTATTTTCTTATATTGATAAACATACCACTTTTACGAGGTCGTTTTCTCATATTAAATTATTAGCGCTATTATGGGGTTGTTTTCTCAAATTCAGTAATATACACATTCTACGGGGTTATTTTCTTATATTGACAAATATACCCCTTTTACGGGGTTATTTTCTCATATTATAAAATTAACCCATTTAAGAGATTGTATTCTCACACTTACAAATATACCAAAATTACTTGGTTATTTTTTTCAATTAATAAATATCCTCATATTATGGGGTTATTTTCTCATATTAAAAATTTACCGCCTCTACGAGGTTGTTTTCTCAGACTCGAAATTACATGACTTTTAGAGGGTTGTTTTCTCAGATTCATAAATATACATGTTTTACGGAGTCATTTTCTTATATTGATAAATAAACTACTTTTACGAGGTTGTTTTTTCATATTATATTATTAGCACTATTATGGGGTTGTTTTATCAAATTCATAAATATATAAGTTTTACGGGGTTATTTTCTTATATCGACAAATATACCCCTTTTACGGGGTTGTTTTCCCATATTCTAAAATTAATCCATTTAAGGGGTTGTTATCTCATACTCAGAAATATATAAAAATTACGGAATTATTTTCTCTGATTGATAAAAATCCCCGTATTACGGGTTTGTTTTCTCATATTAAAAAATTTACCCCTTCTACGAGGCTATTTTCTCAAACTCACAATTACACTACTTTTACGAGATTGTTTTCTCAGATTAATAAATATACACATTCTAAGGGGATGTTTTCTTATATTGACAAATATACCCCTTTTACGGGGTTGTTTTCTCATATTATAAAATTAATCCATTTAAGGGGTAGTTTTCTCAAACTCATAAAAATACCAAAATTACGGGGTTATTTTCTCCGATTGATAAATATCCCCATATTACCGGATTGCTTTCTAATATTTATAAATAGACCCTCTTACGGGGTTGTTATCTCTTATTAAAAATTTACCCCTTCTACAAGGCTATTTTCTTAAACTCGCATTTACACTACTTTTACGGGGTTGTTTTCTCAGATTCATAAATATACACATTTTAACGGGTTATTTTCTTATATTGATAAATATACCACTTTTATAGGTCGTTCCCTCATATTAAATTATTAGCATTATAATGGGGTTGTTTTCTCAAATTCATAAATATATAGAAATTACGGGGTTATTTTCTTATGTTGATAAAGATACCACTTTTATGTGGTCGTTTTCTCATATTCAATTATTAGCACAATTATGGGGTTGTTTTCTCAAATTCATTAATATACATGTTTTACGAGGTTATTTTCTTATATCGATAAATATATTGCTTTTACGGGGTTGTTTTCTCATATTATAAAATTAACCCATTTAAGGTGTTGTTTTCTCACACTCACAAATATACCGAAATTACTGGGCTATTTTCTCTAATTGATAAATTTTCCTGTGATACGGGGTTGTTTTCTCATATCAAGAAATTTTGCCCGTTCTACGAGGCTGTTTTCTTGAACTCACAATTGCACTACTTTTACGGGGTTGTTTTCTCAGATTCATAAATATACATGTTTTACGGGGTTATTATCTTATATTGATAAATATACAACTTTTACGGGGTCGTTTTCTCATATAAATTTTTAGCACAATTATGGGGTTGTTTTCTCAAATTCATTAATATACATGTTTTATGGGGTTATTTTCTTATATCGACAAATATACCCCTTTTACGGGGTTGTTTTCTCATATTATGAAATTATCCCATTTATGAGATTGTTTTCTGACATTCACAAATATACCAAAATTACGGGGTTATTTTCTCTGATTGATAAATATTCCCGTATTACGGGGTTATTTTCTCATATTAAAGAATTTACCCCTTCTACAAGGATGTTTTCTCAGACTTGCAATTGCACTACGTTTACGGTGTTATTTTCTTAGATTCATAAATATACATGTTTTACGGAGTATTTACTTATATTGATAAATATACCACTTTTACGGGGTCATTTTCTCATATTAAATTAGTAGCACTATTATGGAGTTGTTTTCTCAAATTCATAAATATACACGTTTTACGGGGTTATTTTCTCAGTTATAAAATTAACCCATTTAAGGTGTTGTTTTCTCACACTCACATATAATACCAAAATTTCTGGATTATTTTTCTATGAATTATAAATATCCCAGTATAACGGGGTTATTTTGTCATTTCAAGAAATTTTGCCCGTTCTACGAGCCTGTTTTCTTAGACTCACAATTACACCACTTTTACTGGGTTGTTTTCTCGAAGTCATAAATATACACGTTTTACGGGGTTATTTTTTTATATTGATAAATATACCACTTTTACGGGTTGTTCTATTATATCGACAAATGTACCCCTTTTACGGGGTTGTTTTCTCATACTCACAGATATACCAAAATTACGGGGTTATTTTCTGCCTTTGATAAATATCCATGTATTACGGGGTTGTTTTCTCATATTTAAAAATTTAACCCTTCTACGTGGCTGTTTTCTCAGACTCGCAATTACACTACTTTTACGAGATTGTTTTGTCAGATTCATAAATATACACGTTTTATGGGGTTATTTTCTTATATTGATAAACATACCACTTTTACGAGGTCGTTTTCTCATATTAAATTATTAGCACTATTATGGGGTTGTTTTCTCAAATTCAGTAATATACACATTCTACGGGGTTATTTTCTTATATTGACAAATATACCCCTTTTACGGGGTTATTTTCTCATATTATAAAATTAACCCATTTAAGAGATTGTATTCTCACACTTACAAATATACCAAAATTACTTGGTTATTTTTTTCAATTAATTAATATCCTCATATTATGGGGTTATTTTCTCATATTAAAAATTTACCGCCTCTACGAGGTTGTTTTCTCGGACTGAAATTACATGACTTTTAGAGGGTTGTTTTCTCGGATTCATAAATATACATGTTTTATTTGAGTCATTTTCTTATATTGATAAATAAACTACTTTTACGAGGTTGTTTTTCATATTATATTATTAGCACTATTATGGGGTTGTTTTATCAAATTCATAAATATATACGTTTTACGGGGTCGTTTTCCCATATTCTAAAATTAATCCATTTAAGGGGTTGTTATCTCATACTCAGAAATATATAAAAATTACGGAATTATTTTCTCTGATTGATAAAAATCCCCGTATTACGGGTTTGTTTTCTCATATTAAAAAATTTACCCCTTCTACGAGGCTATTTTCTCAAACTCACAATTACACTACTTTTACGAGATTGTTTTCTCAGATTAATAAATATACACATTCTAAGGGGATGTTTTCTTATATTGACAAATATACCCCTTTTACGGGGTTGTTTTCTCATATTATAAAATTAATCCATTTAAGGGGTAGTTTTCTCAAACTCATAAAAATACCAAAATTACGGGGTTATTTTCTCTGATTGATAAATATCCCCATATTACTGGATTGCTTTCTAATATTTATAAATAGACCCCTCTTACGGGGTTGTTATCTCTTATTAAAAAATTTACCCCTTCTACAAGGCTATTTTCTTAAACTCGCATTTACACTACTTTTACGGGGTTGTTTTCTCAGATTCATAAATATACACATTTTAACGGGTTATTTTCTTATATTGATAAATATACCACTTTTATAGGTCGTTCCCTCATATTAAATTATTAGCATTATAATGGGGTTGTTTTCTCAAATTCATAAATATATAGAAATTACGGGGTTATTTTCTTATGTTGATAAAGATACCACTTTTATGTGGTCGTTTTCTCATATTCAATTATTAGCACAATTATGGGGTTGTTTTCTCAAATTCATTAATATACATGTTTTACGAGGTTATTTTCTTATATCGATAAATATATTGCTTTTACGGGGTTGTTTTCTCATATTATAAAATTAACCTATTTAAGGTGTTGTTTTCTCACACTCACAAATATACTGAAATTACTGGGCTATTTTCTCTAATTGATAAATTTCCATGTATTACGGGGTTGTTTTCTTATATCAAGAAATTTTGCCCGTTCTACTAGGCTGTTTTCTTGAACTCGCAATTGCACTACTTTTACGGGGTTGTTTTCTCAGATTCATAAATATACATGTTTTGCAGGGTTATTATCTTATATTGATAAATATACCACTTTTACGGGGTCATTTTCTCATATAAATTTTTAGCACAATTATGGGGTTGTTTTCTCAAATTCATTAATATACACGTTTTACGGGGTTATTTTTTTATATTGACAAATATACCCCTTTTACGGGGTTGTTTTCTCATATTATGAAATTATCCCATTTATGAGATTGTTTTCTCACACTCACAAATATACCAAAATTACGGGGTTATTTTCTCTGATTGATAAATATCCCCGTATTACGGGGTTGTTTTCTCATATTAAAGAATTTACCCCTTCTACAAGGCTGTTTTCTCAGACTTGCAATTACACTACGTTTACGGTGTTATTTTCTCAGATTCAGATATACACGTTTTACGGAGTATTTACTTATATTGATAAATATACCACTTTTACGGGGTCATTTTCTCATATTAAATTAGTAGCACTATTATGGAGTTGTTTTCTCAAATTCATAAATATACACGTTTTACGGGGTTATTTTCTCAATTATAAAATTAACCCATTTAAGGTGTTGTTTTCTCACACTCACAGATAATACCAAAATTTCGGATTATTTTTCTATGAATTATAAATATCCCAGTATAACGGGGTTATTTTGTCATTTCAAGAAATTTTGCCTGTTCTACGAGGCTGTTTTCTTAGACTCACAATTACACCACTTTTACTGGGTTGTTTTCTCGAAGTCATAAATATACACGTTTTACGGGGTTATTTTCTTATATTGATAAATATACCACTTTTACGAGGTTGTTTTTTCATATTAAATTATTAGCACTATTATGGGGTTGTTTTGTCAAATTTATAAATATATACGTTTTACGGGGTTATTTTCTTATATCGACAAATATACCCCTTTTACGGGATTGTTTTCCCATATTCGAAAATTGATCCATTTAAGGGGTTGTTTTCTCATACTCACAAATATACCAAAATTACAGGGTTATTTTCTCCGATTGATAAATATCACCGTATTACAGGGTTATTTTCTAATATTTATAAATATACCCTCTTATGGGGTTATTTTCTCATATTAAAAGATTTACCCCTTTTACGAGGCTATTTTTTGAGACTCGCAATTACACTACTTTTACAGGGTTGTCCTTCAGATTCATAAATATGCACGTTTTACGGGGTTATTTTGTTATATTGATAAATATAACCATTTTACGGTGTCGTTTTTTCATATTAAATTATTAGCACTATTATGGGGTTGTTTTCTCAAATTCATAAATATACACGCTTTACGACGTTGTTTTCTAATATCGACCAATATACCCTGTTAGAGGGTTGTTTTCTCATATTCTAAAATTAACCCATTTAAGGGGTTGTTTTCTCATACTCACAAATATGCCAAAATTATGGAAAATTTTCTTCGATTAATAAATATCCTTGTATTACAGGGTGTTTTCCTAGTATTTATAAATATACCCCTCTTACGAGGTTGTTTTCTCATATTAAAAAATTTACCCCTTCTACGAGGCTGTTTTCTCATATTCACAATTACACTACTTTTACGGGGTTGTCTTCTCAGATTTATAAATATACACGTTTTGGGGTTATTTTTTTATATCGATAAATATACCATTTTACGGGGTCATTTTTAATATGAGAAAACAACCCCATAATACGGGGATATTTATCAATTGGAGAAAATAACCCTAAAATTTTGGTATATTTGTGAGTATGAGAAAACAACCCCTTAAATGGGATAATTTTAGAATATGAGAAAATAACTCCGTAAAAGGGATATATTTGTCGATGTAAGAAAATAACCTCGTAAAACGTGTATATTTATAAAATTGAGAAAATAACCCCATAATAGTGATAATAATTTATTATGAGAAAACGACCCCATAAAAGTGCTATATTTATCAATGTATGAAAATAACCACGTAAATGAGTATATTTATGAATATGAGAAAAGAATCCCGTAAAAGTAGTGTAATTGCGAGTCTGAGAAAATAGCCTCGTTAGAAGGGAAAAATTTATTAATACAAGAAAATAAACCCGTAAGAGGGACATATCTATAAATATTTGAAAACAACTCGGTAATACGGGGATTGTCACGACCCCACCCGTGGGCCCGTGACCGGCACTAGGGAATGGGTAGGCTTAAGGCCACCGAAACCCGTAGTAAGCCTGACACTCACTGATTTAAACAAATCTCATCTCAAATTAATATTATTAAAGCCACAATTTATCTTAATAGTTACACTTTACAAAATTACTTGATTTACCATAAAACTAGGTAGACCAAGCTCGGAAAATTTACAACCGATACATTTACTATTATCACTGCGAGAATATAAGATTTACCAATTTACATACCAAATCAAATACATCACCCGATGATGAAGGAGTCAGTTATCAATAAGAGTCATGGAGAACTAATACCACGAATCAGAAAAAACATAAATGGAGACCGCTACCCCGAGAGTGAGTTAAAATCAAATAATCTAGAGACTATTGCTTCTTCTCGGAAAATATAGATTATTCAAATCGATATCAAACCATACTATAATTATACCCTACTATTTCCTTCACATAAAAATATCAATCATTCGAATCAAAATATCAACCATGCATGTAAATACAATCCATATTATAATCATACCATAATAAATAAATAAATGAATAATAAAAATATATTTTTATGTTTTACGGGACGAGTGGCTCAGAGAACCCTAACCCCAAATTCTAATAGCCTTTCGGCTCTCTTAATCCAACAGTCCGGGCGCCCGGAGAGCAAGCTCGATCAGGTCCTTACCTCCGTACCGAACACTTGAATTCCAAATAAGCTACCAGAGAGCATCGCCGATCAGTGACCTTAACTCCTAATCAATCAACTCAAATTGCAGAGAAAGCTCGATCAGGCAAACAAATCCATAATAACCTTATATCCATGATCATTACCGGTAAGACGCGGTCCCTGATGTAACCCATCAAAGCAGATGTTCTACAAGCCACATTTCCCAATTCGCAATCATCACATATAATAAATATCATTATCCGATGAACTCAACCAACACGTATCGGAAATAAAGATTAAAGATTTAAGGTAAAACAACGTGCAATTTGTGAAGGAAAAAATAATAACGCTTATCTTATTATAACATACTAATAATAATATTTATATTATTTCAAATATTAATAATCAAGTGAAATCATTTATCTTGCGATACTAATAATCATATTAAGCACAAATTCTAAATAGTATATTAAAATCGGACTAGCAATAGCGCAGATTAAATGACTTTAACTCACAGTGTTTGGCGACCTCCTAGCTCGCCTCCGCCCTAGAGGAGCGAGCCAATGCATGATCATCTAATCACGGAAAATAATTTATCAATACCGAGACAATCCATCATTAATCCTAGGTCTAGACTCATAGGATCGACTGTCTAAGAATCTCGACTCGGAGAATTCTACCAAAATCCGGCAGAACCTCCCTACAACACGAACATTACCCCCCGTGAAAACGGGTCCAGGACTGCCGGAAAAACACTCCAAATATCCAACAATTAAAACAACGGAGTCGGGTCCCCAAACTTCACTATTTCCGACTCGCCACACAAAGACAAAAATACAAGGCAGTAACCGAGGACAATTATTTTGGGCTCACAATATCATCAAATACACAATATAATCCAATAGACACAATTAAACCAAGAATTTCTAAAATTAACGGGCCAAAGAAAAATTACCGAGACGCTCGATCGCCCGGTCGACTCGCCTCCGGCTGCCGGAGTCCGATCGACGATCAGGACACACCATCGGACTCACAACGACGCGCTGACGACGATTCCCGCTTTCAATTTTCCGATCTGACACCCGATCATCCGGAGAGATTTGCGGATGACCTCGACCGTCGATTTGCAAACGAAGCCCGATCGCCACGAAATCAGTGCCATCGCGAAGCTTGAGCAGAGGAGAGTCGGGATATGCCCTCCGATCAACCATCCTCCGCCGGATCTCGCCGGAAAAATCTAAAAACGCGGCTGCCTCCACTTTCTCTCTCCATCGGATCTTCCGTCTCCGGCCACCACAGGCGTCGCCACTGCTGCCGGAAGAGAGCACTCGCCGAGAGGAGCCGATCGCCACCAAACTTCGGCCACAACAACGCCTTAAACGGCTGAACACGCTTGAGCCCGCCGCCGCTTCCGCCGAGTTGCTGGCCACAACATTAGACGCCTACCTGGCCAAATACCGCCGCCTTCACCGCTTTGTCGACGGTCCCACGCCTGACGCCGCCACCGACACGCACCGCCTTTTCCTCCCTTCTTCTTCGCCATCGCCTCTCTCTCCCCGATCTACTTTCTCTCTCCCCGATTTCTTTCCCTTCAATATCGACATTTGACCCCTGAACTTTTTCTTATTTCAATTTGGTCCCTCAACTTTCTTAATTACTTACAATTTCATCCTGCATAATTCCAATTTGACCCCTAAACTTCTTTTTAGCCTTTCAATTAAGCCCCTAACTATTTAATTTGGGCCAAATCCGAATTATTGAAAATACACAATTACAAAAATACCCCTGACCGACATATTTATTTACAAAAATACCAAGCTCACAAATTTCCATTAAAACCCCATAAAAATAACATTATACTTTCAATCCTTATTCCAAAATAAATTTCTAATTTAGTCCTAACACATAATTAAATTAAATAATCAAATTCCAACTTAAAATTTAATACTACTAATCAATTAAAATACCAATTTTCCCAAAATTCTTTTATAAAAACATCCTTTATAATTTCTTCCAAAATTTTTCAATATATAATTTTACTTATATAAATATGCATTTGGGAAAATTTTGAATAACCAAAATATAATCATTTCTCAAATAATTTACTTGAATAATTTCTTAAAATTTCAAACTAATTGGGTATAGAAAATAACTCATTTATGTAACACCCCAACTCAAACTTCCCATTGAATAGCAATATATATATATATATAACTTTATAAACATAATTTACTACTTAGTTACAATATACATTCATACAATTTAAGTGGCATGACATACTTAATATATATAAGAAATATTTATACAGAGTTTAATTCACACAAGTTCCCAAAATGCCCCAATGCTTTAGATAACTCCTCCGGCCCACCCGATAATATTGACCGATGCAAAAGAGCAATGCATGCCTAAGGCTATCTACAACCGCACTAACCTGAAAAAAAAATTGCTAAGGAATGAGCTAGCGACTCAATAAGCATTTAATTTACTAAACTATAGTATATTAGGCTAGAATTATCAAATCTTTATCGATACAGAAAATTATACCAACACTTAACTAACAATCACAAAATCAACCATTTCAGTTATTCTCATAAACATATAATTTCATCTCACGTAATGCAAATAATCTCAAACTCAACCAAGTCAAATAATTCAATTCCACATTATTTCTATCAAATTAGGATCAGATGACTCATCCTTACATTTCCTCACATTTTTAAATTTCAGTAACCACTTGACAAGACTATCCGCCCGGCTCAGTCTTGCCATCTCACATACTCGGGTAGCTATTCGCCTGGCTCAACTTTCCCGATCACACAATATCCATACAAAAGTCATCAATCCTTAATCACAATCATTTCACTTCACAATACATCATAATCAATTCACTTTACAACACATCACAATCAATTCACTTTATAACAAGCCAAAAACATAACTAATATCAACTCAGTCAACCAAGAAATTATCAAGTAATCAAACAGCAGTCCCTACTCAATATACACAAAGTTTAGTCTATTAAATACTTACCAAAAGTTATAGGATAACAAAGTAATCCTATTCTTTTTCTCTTACCACTTCCTTGCCTTTGGATGAACCTATTCACATATTCAATACAAATACAATTCAATCACAAGGCATAAATATATATATATATATTTACTATCAATAAAATATCACATTTCAACAAAATAACATATATTCTAGATATTAATATGATGCATGAGATGAATGACAACAAATCAACATATTTGTTGATGAAGGCAGCTTGTAGGTACTGACTTAGAAATTACACCAAAACTTATGTACAATTAATAAAAATCTCATATTTTCTAGAATTACACTTCCATTTTTATAGAAACCATAGCAGAAAGAATCACCTCAAAATCATTGGTATAGAAATAGTTATGGCATTTTCTATACAGCTGCTCAAATTTCCATCTAAACAGAACAGAAAAAATTTTCCTATTAAATGACCAATCAAACGAATGAATTTTCTGATGAAACTCTCCAGATATAAAGTTAACATTCTAAAGTTTCTATAGACACTAATTTTACTCAATTTGGACTTTTCTAGCTCAAGTTGTGAAACACACAATTAGCAATAAATTTCTGAATCCTAAGCCCGATTTCTGCTTAAAACAGTTTCGGGCAGGCCATATTAAGTTCAACATATCTCACGTTATACTCAACCAAAAATTATGAAAGTTTTCAGACATATACTACATATATAAATGAACAACTTTCATGTTTAACTCTCTGCTTGGTTCAGCCTCTAAATGCCTCAAAATGTCAGCACAAAAACCAGGTCACCTGCTGAACCAAAAACAGAGCAGCAGCAAAATCGAACCTCATAAGTTCCTACTCACTCAACAATCTGCAAAACCATTTTACAGAGATATTCTTGAGACATATACCTACAACTTTCATGTTTGAAAATTTCGAGATAAAGCCTCTAAGGTCACGAAATCATAAGTGAAAAATCTGCCCAGAAATTTCAGCTTCAAGATCACAAGTAAAAGCATGTTTACTCTTGATTAAACAATTCCAAAACACATAATCATCAACAATTTCATATCATTAACCCTAATTTACAGCAAAATCAAGCAATTAAAATTACTCACCTTTGTTTTCCTTGATTAAGAAAGCCCAAATCTTTCAAGCTTAAAAGAAGAATTTGATTTTCACTTACTAAAAGTTTTGTAGAGTTTGATTTGGAAAATCAAAGTTGAAGAAGGAAAGGAGAAAAATGAGAGAGACAAAGAAGAAAAGGAAATTGGAAAGCATACGTAGATAAGAACAAATGAAAGAGGTGGTATATTGGTGTGGAAATAGGCAAATTACAATTTAATCCTCTTTCTTTCTAACTTTTCAATTTAGTCCAAAATCATTACTTTTCAATTAAATCAATATGTAACTAAATAATTTATTTATCTACCACATAATATAATAAAATAGATCATATATAATCATGATGCAAATGACATGTTTAATGACATGCTAATGAATATTAATTATTAATAAAAAGAAATAAATAAATTTGGTTGTGACATTTATTTGATTAATATTAAATTTTTCATTAAATCATTTCAAATTAAACCCAATAAAAATAAAACTAAAATTAACTTAAATAAAAAACTCATTATTAAATATATAAAAAAAATTCCGGGTGTTACAGGGATATTTATCAATCGGAGAAAATAATCCTGTAATTTTGTTATATTTGTGAGTAAGAGAAAATGACCACTTAAATGGATTAATTTTGTAATATGAGAAAATAATCCCGTAAAAGGGTTATATTTATCGATATAAGAAAATAACCCCGTAATATATGTATATTTATGAATTTGAGAAAACAACCCCATAATAGTGCTAATAATATATTATGAGAAAATGACCTCATAAAAGTGGTATATTTATCAATATAAGAAAATAATCTCGTAAAACGTGTATATTTATGAATCTGAGAAAACAACACTGTAAAAGTAGTGAATTGCGAGTCTGAGAAAACAGCCTCGTTAGAAGAGGTAAATTTTTTAATATGAGAAAATAATCCCGTAAAAGTAGTGAATTGCAAGTCTTACAAAAAATACTCGTTGGGGTAAATTTTTTAATATGAGAAAACAACCCCGTAATATGGGGATTTTTATCAATTGGAGAAAATAACCTCGTAATTTTGGTATATTTATGAGTATGAGTAAACAACCCCTTAAATGAGGTAATTTAGAATATGAGAAAATAACCCGTAAAAGGGGTATATTTGTCGATATAAGAAAATAACCCCGTAAAATGTGTATATTTATGAATTTGAGAAAACGACCCCATAATAGTGCTAATAATTTATTATGAGAATACGAACCCGTGAAAGTAGTATAAATAATGTCGTAAAACATGTATATTTTTGAATTTGAGAAAACAACCCCGTAAGAGGGGTATATCTATAAATATTAGAAAACAAACCCGTAATACTGGGATATGTATCAATCAGAGAAAATAACTCCGTAATTTTGGTATATTTGTGAGTATGAGAAAACGACCCCTTAAATGGATTAATTTTATAATATGAGAAAATAACCCCGTAAAAGGGTTATATTTGTCGATATAAGAAAATAAAGCGGTAAAACGTGTATATTTATGAATTTGAGAAGACAACCCCATAATAGTGCTAATAATCTATAATGAGAGAATGGCCCCATAAAAGTGGTATATTTATCAATTTAAGAAAATAACTTCGTAAAACTTGTATATTTATCAATCTAAGAAAGTAACCTCGTAAAATTTGTATATTTATGAATCTAAAAATAACCCCGTAAAAGTAGGGTAATTACGAGTATAAGAAAATAACCCCGTATGAGGGGTATATCTATAAATATTACAAAACAACCCCGTAATACGGGGATATTTATCAATCGGAGAAAATAACCCCATAATTTTGGTATATTTGTGATAATGATAAAACGACCCATTAAGTGGATTAATTTTATAATATGAGAAAATAACCCCGTAAAAGGGTTATATTTGTCGATATAATAACGTGTATATTTATGAATTTGAGAAAACAACCCTATAATAGTGCTAATAATATATTATGAGAAGATTACCCCGTAAAAGTGATATATTTATCAATATAAGAAAATAACCTCGTAAAACATGTATATTTATGATTCTGAAAAAACAAAACCGTAATAGTAGTGAATTGCAAGTCTTAGAAAACAGCCACGTTAGAGGGGGTAAATTTTTTAACATGAGAAAAAAACCCCGTAAAATTAGTGAATTGCAAGTCTTAAAAAATAGCCACGTTAGAGGGGGTAAATTTTTTAAGATGAGAAAACAACTCCGTAATACAGGGATATTTATCAATTGGAGAAAATAACTCTGAAATTTTAGTATATTTGTGAGTATGAGAAAACAACACCTTAAATGTGGTAATTTTAGAATATGAGAAAATAACTCCGTAAAAGGGGTATATTGGTCAATGTAAGAAAATAACTTCGTAAAACGTGTATATTTATGAATTTGAGAAAACAACTCCATAATAGTACTAATAATTTATTATGAGAAAACGACTCCGTAAAAGTGGTTTATTTATCAATATAAGAAAATAACCTCATAAAATGTGTATATTTATGAATATGAGAAAACAACCCCGTAAAAGTAGTATAATTGCGAGTATAAGAAAACAACCTCGTCAGAAGGGGTAAATCTATTAATACGAGAAAATATCCCTATAAGAGGGATATATCTATAAATATTAGAAAAATATCCCGTAATACGGGGATATTTATCAATCGGAGAAAATAACCCCCTAATTTTGGTATATTTATGAGTATGAGTAAATAACTCCTTAAATGAGGTAATTTAGAATACGAGAAAATAACCTCGTAAAAGGGGTATATTTGTAGATATAAGAAAATAACCTCGTAAAACGTGTATATTTATGAATTTGAAAAAATAACCCCATACTAGTGCTAATAATTCTTTTTGAGAAAACGACCCCGTAAAACTGGTATATTTATCAATATAAGAAAATAACCTCATAGAACATGTATATCTATGAATCTGAGAAAACAACCCTGTAAAAAGTAGTGTAATTGAGAGTCTGAGAAAACAAGCTCGTTAGAAGTGGTATATCTTTTAATATGAGAAAACGACCCCGTAAGAGGGGTATATCTATAAATATTAGAAAACAACCCCGTAATACGGGGATATTTATCAATTAGAGAAAATAACTCCGTAATTTTGGTATATTTGTGAGTATGAGAAAACAACCCCTTAGATGGATTAATTATGTAATATGAGAAAATAACCCTATAAAAGGGTTATATTTGTCGATATAAGAAAATAACGCCGTAAAACGTGCATATTTATGAATTTGAGAAGACAACCCCATAATAGTGCTAACAATCTAATATGAGAGAACGACCCCGTAAAAGTGGTATATTTATCAATATAAGAGAATAACCCCGTAAAACTTGTATATTTATCAATTTAAGAAAATAACCTCGTAAAACGCGTAAATTTATGAATATGAAAAATAACCCCTTAAAAGTAGTATAATTGCGAGTCTGATAAAACAATCTCGTTAGAAGGTGTAAATTTTTTAATATGAGAAAATAACCCCATAAGAGGGGTATATCTATAAATATTAGAAAACAACTCCGTAATACGGGGATATTTATCAATCGGAGAAAATAATCCCGTAATTTTGGTATATTTGTGAGTATGAGAAAACAACCCTTAAATGGATTAATTTTATAAAATGAGAAAATAACCCCGTAAAAGGGTTATATTTGTTGATATAAGAAATTAACCTCGTAATACATGTATATTTATGAATTTGAGAAAGCAACCCCATAATAGTGCTAATATTTTATTATGAGAAAACGACCCCATAAAAGTGGTATATTTATCCATACAAGAAAATAACCTCGTAGAACGTGTATATTTACAAATATGAGAAAACAGCACCATAAAAGTAGTGTAATTGCGAGTTTGAGAAAACAGCCTCGTTAGAAGGGATAAATTTTTTAATATGAGAAAACAACCCCGTAATACGGGGATATTTATCAATTGGAGAAAATAATCCCGAAATTTTAGTATATTTGTGAGTATGAGAAAACAACCCCTTAAATGGGGTAATTTTAGAATATGAGAACATAACCCCGTAAAAGGGGTATATTTGTCGATATAAGAAAATAACCTCGTAAAACGTGTATATTTATGAATTTGAGAAAACAACCCCATAATAGTGATAATAATTTATTATGAGAAAACGACCCTGTAAAAGTGGTATATTTATCAATATAAGAAAAAAACCTTGTAAAACGTGTAAATTTGAGAGAACAACCTCGTAATAGTTAGTATAATTGCGAGTCTGAGAAAATAGCCTCGTTAGAAGGGGTAAATTTGTTAATTTGAGAAAATAACCCCGTAAGAGGGATATATCTATAAATATTAGAAAACAACCTCGTAATACGGGAATATTTATCAATCGGAGAAAATAACCCCGTAATTTGGTATATTTGTGTGTATGAAAAAAGAGCCTTAAATGGATTAATTTTATAATGTGAGAAAATAACCTCGTAAAAGGGTTATATTTGTCGATATAAGAAAATAACCTCATAATACGTGTATATTTATGAATTTGAGAAAACAACCCCATAATAGTGCTAATAATGTATTATGAGAATACGACCCCGTAAAAGTGGTATATTTATCAATATAAGAAAATAACCTCGTAAAACGTGTATATTTATGAATATGAGAGAACAACACCGTAAAAGTAGTGAGTTGCGAGTATAAGAAAACAGCCTCGTTATAAGGGGTAAATTCTTTAATATGAGAAAACAACCCCGTAATACGGGGATATTTATCAATTGGAGAAAATAACCCCGAAATTTTGATATATTTGTGAGTATGAGAAAACAACCCCTTAAATAGGGTAATTTTAGATTATGAGAAAATAACTCCGTAAAAAGGGTATATTTGTTGATGTAAAAAAATAACCTCGTAAACTGTATATTAAATACTGCTAATTATTTAATATAAGAAAACGACCCCATAAAAGTGGTATATTTATCAATATAAGAAAATAACCACGTAATACGGGTATATTTATGAATCTGAGAAAATAACCCCATAATTTTTGTATATTTGTGAGTATGAGAAAACAACCCCTTAAATGTGTAATTTTAAAAATGAGAAAATAACTCTTTAAAGGGGTATATTTGTCGATATAAGAAAATAACCTCGAAAACGTGTATATTTATGAATTTGAGAAAACAACCCCATAATAGTGCTAATAATTTATTATGAAATTGACGCCGTAAAAGTGGTATATTTATCAATGTAAGAAAATAACCCCGTAAAACTTGTATATTTATCAATCTAAGAAAAATAACCTCGTAAAACGTGTATATTTATGAATTTGAGGAAAGAAAGCCGTAAACATAGTGTAATTGAGAGTGAGTAAACAACCTCGTAGAAGGGTAAATCTTTTAATATGAGAAAACAACTCCGTAAGAGGGGTATATTTATACTTATTTCATAACAACCTCGTAATACGGGGTTATTTATGAATCGGAGAAAATAACCCTATAATTTTGGTATACTTGTGAGTATGAGAAAACAACCCCTTAAATGGGTTAATTTTAGAAAATAATAAAACAACCCCGTAAAAGGGGTATATTTGTCGATATAAGAAAATAATCCCGTAAAGCGTGTATATTTATAAATTGGACAAAACAACCCCGTAATTGTGCTAATAATTTAATTTGAGGAAACGACCCTATAATAGTGTTATATTTATCAATATAAGAAAATAACACAGTAAAACGTGTGTGCTTGTGAATCTGGGAAAATAACCCCATAAAAGTAGTGTAATTGTGAGTCTGAGAAAACAGCCTCGTTAGATGGTGTAAAGTTTTTAATATGAGAAAACAACCCGTAAAGAGGGATATATTAAAAATATTAGCAAACAACCCCGTAATACGGGGATATTTATCAAACAGAAAAAATAACCCCGTAATTTTAGTATATTTGTGAGTATGAGAAAACAACCCCTTAAATGGGTTAATTTTATAATATGAGAAACCATGTAAAAGGATTATATTTGTCGATAAAAGAAAATAATCCCGTAAAACATGTGTATTTATGAATTTGAGAAAACAACCCCATAATAGTGCTAATAATTTATTATGAAAAAACGACCCCGTACAAGTGGTATATTTATCAATGTAAGAAAATATCTCCATAAAACGTGTATATTTATGAATCTCAGTAGTGTAATTACGAGTCTGAGAAAACAGCCTCGTAGAAGGAGTAAATCTTTTAATATGAGAAAATAACTCCGTAAGAGGGGTATATTTATAAATATTTAAATACAATCCCGTAATACGAGGATATTTATCAATCGGAGAAAATAACCTCGTAATATTAGTGTATTGTGAGTATGAGAAAACATCCCTTAAATGGGTAGTTTTAGAATATGAGAAAATAACCCCGTAAAAGGGGTATATTTGTCGATATAAGAAAATAATCCTGCAAAACGTGTATATTTATGAATTTGAGAAAACAACCCCATAATAGTACTAATAATTTATTATGAGAAACCGACCACGTTAAAGTGGTATATTTATCAATATAAGAAAATAACGTAAAATGTGTATATTTATGAATAGAAGAAAACAAACCCGTAAAATAATGTAATTACGAGTCTGAGAAAATAGCCTCGTAGAACAGCTAAATCTTTTAATATGATAAACCAACTTCGTTAGAGGAGTATATTTATAAAAGTTTGAAAACAACCCCGTAATAGAGAGATATTTATCAATAAGAGAAAATAACCCCGTAATATTGGTATATTGTGAGTATGTGAAAACAACCCCTTAAATGGGTTAATTTTAGAATATGAGAAAACAACCCCGTAAAAGATGTATATTTATCTATATAAGAAAATAATTCCATAAAACGTGTATATTTATAAATTTGACCAAACAACCCCGTAATAGTACTATAATTTAATACGAGCAAACGACCCCGTAAAAGTGTTATATTTATCAATATAAGAAAATAATCCCGTAAAATATGAATATTTATGAATCTAAGAAAACAACCCCATCAAAGTAGTCTAAGTGTAATTGCGAGTCTAAGAAAACAACATCGTTAGAAGGTGTAGATATTTTAATATGAGAAAACAACCCCATAAGAGGGGTATATTGTAATTATTAGCAAACAACCCCATAATACGAGGATATTTATCGATCGGAGATAATAACCCCGAAATCTTGGTATATTTGTGAGTATGAGAAAACAACCCCTTAAATCGGGTAATTTTAGAATATGAGAAAATGACCCAGTAAAAGGGTACATTTATCGGTATAAGAAAATAACTCCGTAAAACGTGTATATTTATGAATCTGAAAAAATAACCCCTTAAGAGTGGTATATTAATAAATATTTGAAAATAACCCCGTAATACGTGATATTTATCCATCGGAGAAAATAACCTTGTAATATTGGTATATTTGTAAGTATGACAAAACAACCCCTTAAATGGCGTAATGTTTGAATATGAGAAAATAACCCGTAAAAGAGGTATATTTGTCAATATAAGAAAATAACCCCGAAAACATGTATATTTATGAATTTAACAAAACAACCCCATAATAGTACTAATAATTTAATATGAGAAAACGACCCCATAAAAGTGGTATATTTATCAATATAAGAAAATAACCTCGTAAAACATGTATATTTATCAATATAAGAAAATAACCCTGTAAACGTGTGTATTTATGGACTGTGAAAACAAACCCGTAAAAGTAGTGTAATTACGAGTCTGAGAAATCAACATCGTAGAAGGGGTAAATCATTTAATATAAGAAAACAACTCCGTAAAGGGTATATATTTATAAATATTAGAAAACAACTATGTAATGCAGGAGTATTTATCTACCGGAGAAAATAACCCCCTAATTTTCGTATATTTATGAGTATGAGATGGCCTCTTAAATGGCTTAATTTTATAATATGAGAAAATAATCCCGTAAAAGGGGTATATTTGTCCACATAAGAAAATAATCCCGTAAAATGTGTATATTTATGAATCTGTGAAAACAACCCCGTAAAAGGGGTTGATTTATACATATTTGAAAACAACCCCTTAATATAGGGATATTTTATCAATTAGAGAAAATAACGCCGTAATATTGGTATATCTGTGAGTATGAGAAAACAACCCCTTAAATGGGTTAATTTTATAATATGAGAAAATAACCCCATAAAAGGGGTATATTTGTCCATATAAGAAAATAACCCCGTAAAACGTGTATATTTATGAATCTAAGAAAACAATCCCGTAAGAGGGGTATATTTATAAATACTTGAAAACAACCCCGTAATATGGAGATATTTATCAATCGGAGAAAATAACCCCGTAAAATGTATATATTTATGAATCTAAGAAAACAACCTCGTAAAAGTAGTGTAATTGCGAGTATGAGAAAATAGGCTCGTTAGAAGGGGTATATTTTTTAATATGAGCAAACAACCCCGTAATACGGGGATAATTATCAATCGGAGTATATTTATGAGTATGAGAAAACAACCCCTTAAATGGGTTAATTTTATAATATGAGAAACACTATAAAAGGGTTATATTTGTCGATATAAGAAAATAATCCCGTAAAATGTGTGTATTTATGAATTTGAGAATACAACCCTAGAATAGTGCTAATAATTTATTATGAGAAAACGACCCCGTACATGTGGTATATTTATCAATGTAAGAAAATAGCCACGTAAAATATGTATATTTATCAATATAAGATAATATCTCCGTAAAATGTGTATATTTATGAATCTCAGAAAACAAACCCATAAAAGAAGTGTAATTACGAGTCTGAGAAAACAGCCTCGTTAGAAGGGGTAAATGAGCGACTAGGAAAAAAAGGCCATATGCAGATAATGAAGAACCATAAGACTGAATTACCTGGGATAGGTTCAGGATTAAAAAAAAGGACTGATGACTTCCACCACGTCAAGGTGACACTCTACCGCTAAGTTATATCCCTCCCCTTGCCCTATTTTTTTTTTGCCGTGCCATGAAGTGAAATTGTAACCCCGTAATACGATGATATTTATCAATCGAAGAAAATAACTTCGTAATTTTGGTATATTTGTAAATAAGAGAAAACGACCCCTTAAATGGATTAATTTCATAACATGAAAAAATAACCTTGTAAAAGGAGTATATTTGTCGATATAAGAAAATAACTCCGTAAAACGTTTATATTTATGAATTTGAGAAAACAGCCCCATAATAGTGCTAATAATTTATTATGAGAAAATGACCCTGTAAAAGTAGTATATTTATCAATATAAAAAAATAATCTCATAAAACGTGTATACTGATGAATTTGAGAAAACAACACTGTAAAAGTAGTGTAATTGCGAGTCTAAGAACACAGCCTCGTTAGAATGGGTACAGTTTTTAATATGAGAAAACAACACCGTAAGAGGGGTATTATCTATAAATCGGAGAAAATAACCCCCTAATTTTGGTATATTTGTGAGTATGAGAAAACGACCCCTTAAATGGATTAATTTTATAATATGAGAAAATAACACCGTAAAAGGAGTATATTTGTCGATATAAGAAAATAACCACAAAAAACGTGTATATTTATGAATTTGAGAAAACAACCCCATAATAGTGCTAATAATTTATTATGAGAAAACGACCCCGTAAAAGTAGTGTATTTATCCATATAAGATAATAACCTCGTAAAATGTTTATATTTATGAATCTGAGAAAACAACATCGTAAAAGTATTGAATTGCGAGTCTGAGAAAACAGCCTCGTTAGAAGGGGTAAATTTTTTAATATGAGAAAATAACCCCGTAAAATAGTGAATTGCAAGTCTTAGAAAACATCCTCGTTAGAAGGGGTAAATTTTTAATTTCAGAAAACAACCCCGTAATATGGGGATATTTATCAATTGGAGAAAATAACCCCGTAATATTGGTATATTTGTGAGTATGAGAAAATAACCCCTTAAATGGGGTAATTTTAGAATATGAGAAAATAACTCCGTAAAAGGGGTATATTTATCGATATAAGAAAATAACCTCGAAAAACGTGTATATTTATGAATTTGAGAAAATAATCCCATAATAGTGCTAATAATTTATTATAAGAAAACGACCCTGTAAAAGTTATATATTTATCAATATAAGAAAATAACTGTAACACCCGGAATTTTTTATATATTTAATAATGAGTTTTTATTTAAATTAATTTTAGCTTTATTTTTATTCGGTTTAATTGGAATGATTTAAATACAAATTTTGAATATTCATGTTAGATAAATAAATGAGTTATTTTCCATATCCAATTAGTTTGATTTTTAAGGAGTAATTAAGTAAACTATTTGAGAAATGATTATATTTTGGTTATTCAAATTTTTTTTCCAAATGCATATTTATATAAGTAAAATTATATATTGAAAAATTATGGTAGAATTGTAAAGGATGTTTATAAAAGAATTTTGAGAAAATTGGTATTATAATTGATTAGTAGTATTAAATTTTAAGTTGGAAATTGATTATTTAATTTAATTGTGTGTTAGGACTAAATTGGAAATTTATTTTGGAATAAGGATTGAAAGTATAATGTTATTTTTATGGGGTTTTAATGGAAATTTGTGAGCTTGGTATTTTGTAAATAAATATGTCTGGTCGGGGTATTTTGTAATTGTGTATTTTCAATAATTCGGATTTGTCCCAAATTAAATAGTTAGGGGCTTAATTGAAAGGCTAAAAAGAAGTTTGGGGGTCAAATTGGAATTACGGGATGAAATTGTAAGTAATTAAGAAAGTTGAGGGACCAAGTTGTAATAAGGAAAAGTTTGGGGGCCTAATGTCAATATTGAAAGGAAAGAAATCGGGAAGAAGAAAGGAGGAGAGAGAGAGAGAGTGCAGCGTCGGAAGAGAGAGAGGGGGCGTCGGCCACCGTCGGGCGTGAGCGGCCGACGGAGGCGTCTTGGCGAAGGCGTGAGCGGCAGCAGAGCCCAATGGCGGAAAAGCGAAGCAGAGGCTTCCAGGCGTGTTTCCAGCCCGTTCCGGCGTTGTTGGCAATGAGTTGGGTGGCGATCGGCTCTCTACGAGGGCTCTTCCGCGCAGCGATGGCTCTGGTGGCCGGAGTTGCAAGATCCGGCAAAGTGAAACTTAGAGTGGCGTACGCGATTTTTGGGCTTTTCCGGCGAGCTCCGGCCGGAGGATGGATGATCGGAGGATGTATCCCGACTCTCCTCATCTCAAGCTTCGCATTGGCACCGGTTTGGTGGCGATCGGCCGTTTCCGAATCGACGGTCGAGATCGTCCATAAATTTCTCCAGATTATCGGGTGTCGGATTGAAAATCGGGCGGGATCGTCATCGGTAGCGTCGTTGTGAGTCCGATGGTGTGTTCGGATCGTCGATCGAGACTCCGGCCCGGATATGATCCGACCAGAGCGATCGAGCGTCGAGTAATTTTCTTTGGCAGATTAATTTTGGAATTCTTGGTTTAATTGTGTCTATTGGATTATATTGAGTATTTGATGATTTTTGTGAGTCAAAATATTTATCCTTAGTTGGCCTGCCATAGTCGTATTTTGTCTTTGTGTGGCGAGTCGGAAATAGTGAAGTTTGGGGACCCGACTCCCGTTGTTTAAATTGTTGGATATTTGAAGTGTTCTTCTGGCAGGTCCTGGACCCGTTTTTACGGGGGGTAATGTTCGTGTTGTAGGGGAGGTTCTGCCGGATTTTTGATAGAATTCTCCTGAGTCGAGATTCTTAGACAGTCAGTCCTAGGAATCTAGACCTAGGATCTATTGTAATTGTTTCATCGTTTTGATAAATTGTTTTCCGTGATTAGATGATCTGTCTGTTCGGCTCGCTCCAACTGAGGCACCGGAGCAGAGCTAGGAGGTCGCCAAACCTGTGAGTTAAAGTCACTTAATCGTTGCACTATTGCTAAGTCTGAATTTAATATGCTATTTTGGAAGTTTATGCTTAATATGGTTATTAGTATCGCAACGTAAATAATTTCACTTGACTATTAATTATTGAAAATAATATAAATATTATTATTAGTAACGTTATAATAATACAGATATTATTATTCTGTCGACACGAATTGCACGTAGCCTTATCCTAAATTATTAATCTTTATTTCGATACGTGTTAAATGATTTCATTAAACAATGATATTTATTAAATGTGATGATTGCGTTTTGGGAAATGTGGCTTTCGTAGAACATGCCACCTGGTGGGTTACATCAGGACTGTGTGCGCACCGGTAATGATTATGGGCATAAGGTTATTATGGATTTGTTTGCTCTGATCGAGCATTGCTCTGGTGAGTTCGGTTGATTAGGAGTTAAGGTCCACGATCGGCGTCATCCACTCGTGGGCCCGTGACTGCACTAGGGAATGGGTAGGCTTAAGGCCACCGAAACCGTAGTAAGCCCCGACACTCACCGGATTTAAACAAATCTCATCTCAAATTAATATTATTAAAGCCACAAATTATCTTAAATGCTACATTTTACATAAATACTTGATTCTGTAGGAAAACTAGTGAGACTCAAACTCAGAAAAATTTACAACTGATACATCTACTATTACTACCGCGGAGAATCTAAGATTTACCAATTTACATACCAAATCAAATACATCACCCGATGATGAAGGAGTCAGATTCTTGAATAAGAGTCGTGAGAACTAACGATCACGAATCCGAGAAAAATAAATGGAGACTGTCGGTCTCGAGTGAGATTAAAATCAAATAATCTAGAGACTATTGCTTCTTCTCAGAAAACATAGATTATTCAAATCAGTATATCAAACCATACTATAATTATACCCTACTATTTCCTTCACATAAAAATATCAATCATTCGAATCAAAATATCAACCATGCACGTAAATACAATCCATATTATAATCATACCATAATAAATAAATAAATGAATAATAAAAATATATTTTTACTTTTACGGGACGATGGCTGGTGAGAACCCTAAACCCCAAAATCTAACTGACCATTTTGGCTCTCTTAATCCAATAAGACTGGCGCCCAGAGAGCAAGCTCGATCAGGGTCCTTACCTCCAGCCTGAACACTTGAATTCCAAATAAGCCGGCGCCCAGAGAGCATCGCTCGATCAGGGACCTTAACTCCGGCAATCAATCGAACTCGGCCAGAGAGCAATGCTCGATCGGGCAAACAAATCCATAATAACCTTATGTCCATAATCATTAAGTGCGCCGCAGTCGATGTAACCATCGGGCGGCATGTTCTACAAGCCACATTTCCCAATTCGCAATCATCACATATAATAAATATCATTATCTGATGAACTCAACCAACACATATCGAAATAAAGGTTAAAGATTTAAGATAAAACAACGTGCAATTTGTGAGGGGGAAAAATAATAACGTTTATCTTATTATAACATACTAATAATAATATTTATATTATTTCAAATATTAATAATCAAGTGAAATCATTTATTTTGCGATACTAATAATCATATTAAGCACAAATTCTAAATAGCATATTAAAATCAGACTAGTAATAGCGCAAAGATTAAATGACTTTAACTCATTGAATTGGGCGACCTCCCAGCTCTGCTCCGGTGCCTCGGTAGGAGGCAGGCCAGAGCGATCATCTAATCACGGAAAACAATTTATCAATCCTGAGACAATCCATCATTAATCCTAGGTCTGACTCCTAGGGACCGGTGTCTAAGAATCTCGACTCGGGAGAATTCTCACAAAATCCGGGGCCTACCTCCAACCACAGAACATTACCCCCCGTAAAAGCGGGTCCAGGACACCGGAAGAACACTTCAAATACTTAACGATTCAAACAATAGGAGTCGGGTCCCCAAACTTCACTATTTCCCAGGCTCATACAAGCTACAAAATCTGACGATGGCGGGGCCAATGACGGAAAAATATTTTGACTCACAAAAATCATCAAATACTCAATATAATCCAATAGACACAATTAAACCAAGAATTTCTAAAATTAACGGGCCAAAGAAAATTAGGAGCTGATCGCTCGATCGACTACTCTCAAGTGGCGGTCCGTCGACGATCCAGACACACCATCGGACTCGCAACCAGCGGTGATGATCCCGCTTCGATTTTCGATCGACACCGATCATCCGGAGAGATTTGCGGACGATCTCGACCGTCGATTCGCAAACGGTCAGGTCGCTTACAAAACTGATGCCAGCAATTTGAGGAGAGTCGGGATACGTCATCCGATCATCCATTCTCCGCGGGATCTCGCCGGAAAAGTCAGAAAGCCGGCTACCACCATTTTCTCTCTCCTGGATCTTGGTCTCCAGGCCACCAGTCGGCATTCTTTGGAAAAGCTCTCGTGGGGCCGATCGCCACCGGGCTAAGCCATGAAAGCGTGGAAGCGGTGGAACAGCCTCAGCTGCCGTCGGCTGGCTGCTTCTTCAGCTGGGGCCATGGCTGCCCTGCCTGCTCATGGCCTCGGGCGACCAGTGCCTCATTGGGTCGCCATGGGCGCTTCTGATCCCCCTCACTCTCTTCCCCGCGCTGCACTCTCTCTCTCTCTCTTCCTTTCTTCTTCCCCGATTTTCTTTCCTTTCAATATCGACATTAGGCCACCAAACTTTTCCTTATTACAATTTGGTCCCTCAACTTTCTTAATTACTTACAATTTCATTCTGCAGAATTCCAATTTAAAATTTAATACTACTAATCAATTATAATACCAATTTTCCCAAAATTCTTTTATAAAAACATCCTTTATAATTTCTTCCAAAATTTTCCAATATATAATTTTATTTATATAAATATGCATTTGGGAAAATTTGAATAACCAAAATATAATCATTTCTCAAATAGTTTACTTGAATAAAAATAAAGCTAAAATTAACTTAAATAAAAACTCACTATTAAATATATTTATGAAAAAGAAAAAATTCCTGGTGTTACAGATGCTCTCTGGGCGCTGGCTTATTTGGAATTCAAGTGTTCAGGCTGGAGGTAAGGACCCTGATCGAGCTTGCTCTCTGGGCGCCAGTCTTATTGGATTAAGAGAGCCAAAATGGCTGTTAGAATTTGGGGTTAGGGTTCTACTGAGCCACTTGTCCCGTAAAAGTAAAAATATATTTTTATTTATTTATTTATTAATTTATTATGGTATGATTATAATATGGATTGTATTTACGTGCATGGTTGATATTTTGATTCGAATGATTAATATTTTATGTGAAGGAAATAGTAGGGTATGATTATAGTATGGTTTGATATACTGATTTGAATAATCTATGTTTTTTTTGAGAAAAAGCAATAGTCTCTAGATTATTTGATTTTAACTCACTCTTGAACGGCGATCTCATTTTCTTGTTTACCTGATCAGCTATTAGTCTCCGGGTGATGTGTTTGATTTGGTATGTAAATTGGTAAATCTTAGATTCTCATGGTAGGTATGCGCCTGGTTTTCACAGCGGGGCCAAGTATTTATGTAGAATGTAGCTATTAAGATAATTTGTGGTTTTAATAATATTAATTTGAGATGAGATTTGTTTAAATCGATTGAGTGTCAAGTGCTTACTACGGGTTTCGGTGGCCTTAAGCCTACCCATTCCCTAGTCTTTGTCCGCAGGCCCAAGGTGGGGTCGTGACAAAGTTAGTATCGAGCCTAGGTTTAGATTTCCTTCCGACCTAAGTTAAGATTTTTTTCTTGAATGCTGGAGTTAGGATCAGTCTATCTTGCTTGTTTTCATTGACTTCAGTGTCTCGGCCTTCTCTGTTAGAGAGTCAGTCTTTCCTTTCTTGTGAGCTTGTCTTTGGTGCTAGTCTTGAGAATCGCTTTGGCGTGGGAAGATCCGGGCGTGGTAGACTCGTGCCGTCTTCATCAAGTGATTTGTACCGATCCTTTAGAAGCTTTGATTGTTGTTTCCGATGGTGGGCATCGCAATGGGCTTTAGTGTAGAACGTGGTTGCGATCATGTCATGGTCTTGTCGTCATCGCATCGGCATCGTCTTTTGAGTAGCGCTTAGGGGTAAGTAGGATGTCGGCTATTATGGTTGAGTTTTGTGGTTGTAAGAAGCTTAAGAAAGGTGGTGTTTGGATTCTGGAGCTTAGCGAACAGCGGAACATTTTTATTTAGGACAATGTTTAAAATACAATATTGCGCCCGATCCCGTAAGAATGCATTATGGCATTTCAACGTTGGGCATGCATAAATTCATTTTAGGACATGCATCATACATCGTGCATTCAACCCCGGTGATAGGGGCATCATCACCGGCAGCGCGATATTGTAGAATTTTATATATAGAAAAAATGGCTAGAGATTTTACGATTTTGTAAAAGTATTTTTCAAGATAATAATAATTTCTGTCGATGTTGGCTATAAAGTAAGTAATTTTTCAAAGTAAATAGTGTTAGCTTGAGAATTCTCTGGATGACGAGTTGAGTTGCTGAGAGAGTAAGTCTGTGGAGCTGTAAGTCCCATGTTGGATTATAAGGAGGCTTTTGGATTTTAGTCAAAGGGGAATCTTGTGTCAGGATGGCATGAGTTGTGTCGGTTATGGAAACTAGATGGATGGTATGTCATAAGTGATGTGGTTTGGTAAGAGAATAAGGTTGTGAGAACCCTTGGTTTTGTCGATAGGTTGGTGAGGTGGCATGTAAGTTGGACTTGCCGCCAAGTATTAGTAATGTTCTCTGAGGTTAAATCCAGTTGTTCGTAGGTCTGAGTTGAGGAAGTATATTTTCGATCCTTTGCTCGTGTTGGATCCTCAGTGTGTGAATGTAAGTAAAGATTTGGTTTCCGAGGAGTAGTAAGTGAGGATCGCGGATTTTCAGGTTTGCCAGTTTTATTTAAGGGTTTTATCGATGAGTCTTGTGGTTTAGTTTAGTTTCTGCCGAGGAAAGTTTCCGAGAAGCCGAGTTGGAGATGAGAGGTTCCTAATTAGTTTCAGTCGTAAGTGAAGCCCCTTTTCTTTTAAAATTCGAGGACGAATTTTTTTAAGGGGGAGAGAATGTAACACCCGGAATTTTTTATATATTTAATAATGAGTTTTTATTTAAATTAATTTTAGCTTTATTTTTATTCGATTTAATTGGAATGATTTAAATACAAATTTTGAATGTTCATGTTAGATAAATAAATGAGTTATTTTCCATATCCAATTAGTTTGATTTTTAAGGAGTAATTAAGTAAACTATTTGAGAAATGATTATATTTTGGTTATTCAAATTTTTTTTCCAAATGCATATTTATATAAGTAAAATTATATATTGGAAAATTATGGTAGAATTGTAAAGGATGTTTATAAAAGAATTTTGAGAAAATTGGTATTATAATTGATTAGTAGTATTAAATTTTAAGTTGGAAATTGATTATTTAATTTAATTGTGTGTTAGGACTAAATTGGAAATTTATTTTGGAATAAGGATTGAAAGTATAATGTTATTTTTATGGGGTTTTAATGGAAATTTGTGAGCTTGGTATTTTGTAAATAAATATGTCGTTCGAGGGGTATTTTGTAATTGTGTATTTTCAATAATTCGGATTTGGCCCAAATTAAATAGTTAGGGGCTTAATTGAAAGGCTAAAAAGAAGTTTGGGGGTCAAATTGGAATTCTGCGGGATGAAATTGTAAGTAATTAAGAAAGTTGAGGGACCAAGTTGTAATAAGGAAAAGTTTGGGGCCTAATGTCGATATTGAAAGGAAAGAAATCGAGGAAGAAAAAAGGAGGAGAGAGAGAGAGATAAGTGCGTCGGGAGAAGAGACTGAGGCGTCAGTGGCGGCCAGATTGGGAAGCGGGCCATTTGGCCAAGCCAGGCGGTGTCTTTGGCCAGCCAGCAATGCGGCGGCAGCCCAGCTCCGGCGGGGCAGGCGGGAGGCTTCAGTGTTCCGGCCGTTCCGTGGTTGAGTTGGGTCTGGCGATCGCCTCCTCGGCGAGGCTCTCTTCCTTGGCGATGCGGCCTTTGGGGTGGCCGGAGTTGCAAGATCCGGCAAAGTGAAACTTAGAGTGGCAGCCGTGTTTGCAGGCTTTTCCAGAAACTCCGGAGGAGGATGGATGATCGGAGGATTATCCCGACCCTCATCTCAAGCTTCGCATTGCTTGCCGGTTTGGTGGTGATCGGGCTTCATTCGAATCGACCAGTCGAGATCATCCGCATAAATTTCTCCCGGATGATCGGGTGTCGGATTGAAAAATCGGGCAGGGATCATCATCGGCCGTCGTTGTGAGTCCGATGGTGTGTTCGGATCGTCGATCGGACTCGTGGCCGGATAACAGTGGCCGGCGATCAGCGTCGGTAATTCTTTGGCCGGATAATTTTGGATTCTTGGTTTAATTGTGTCTATTGGATTATATTGAGTATTTGATGATTTTTGTGAGTCAAAATATTTATCCTGTCAGTTATTTTGCCATGATCGTATTTGTCTTTGTGTGGGCGAGTCGGGAAATAGTGAAGTTTGGGGACCCGACTCCCGTTGTTTAAATTGTTGGATATTTGAAGTGTTCTTGGCGGTCCCGGACCCATTTTCTGAGGGGTAATGTTCGTGTTGTGGGGGGAGGTTACTGTGGGATTTTGGTGGGAATTCTCCACGAGTCGAGATAGCAGGCAGTCAGTCTAGGAATCTAGACCTAGGATCTATTGTAATTGTTTCATCGTTTTGATAAATTGTTTTCCGTGATTAGATGATCTGTCTGTTGGCTAGCTCCAAGTGGGAACCGGGAGCCCAGGGAGCTGGGAGGTCGCCAAACTGCAAGTTAAAGTCCTTAATCGTTGCACTATTGCTAAGTCCCAATTTAATATGCTATTTTGGAAGTTTATGCTTAATATGGTTATTAGTATCATGGCAGTAAATAATTTCACTTGACTATTAATTATTAAAAATAATATAAATATTATTATTAGTAACGTTATAATAATAGGATATTATTATTAAGCGTGGAAACCGCAATTGCGTGTGTATCGAAATTATTAATCTTTATTTCCGATACGTGTTGAATGATTTCATTAAACAATGATATTTATTAAATGTGATGATTGCGTTTTGGGAAATGTGGCTTTCGTAGAACATGCCACCTGGTGGGTTACATCAGGAGTGTGTGCGCACCGGTAATGATTATGGACATAAGGTTATTATGGATTTGTTTGCCCTGATTGAGTATTGCTCTGCAGGCTGAGTTCGATTGATTAGGAGTTAAGGTCACATTCGGCGATGCTCTCAGGCAGCTTATTTGGAATTCAAGTGTTCAGGCTGGAGGTAAGGACCCTGATCAAGCTTGCTCTCTGGGCGCCAGTCTTATTGGATTAAGAGAGCCAAAATGGCTGTTAGAATTTGGGGTTAGGGTTCTACTGAGCCACTCGTCCCGTAAAAGTAAAAATATATTTTTATTTATTTATTTATTAATTTATTATGGTATGATTATAATATGGATTGTATTTACGTGCATGGTTGATATTTTGATTCGAATGATTAATATTTTATGTGAAGGAAATAGTAGGGTATGACTAGTATGGTTTGATATCGATTTGAATAATCTATGTTTTTTCGAGGAAGAAGCAATAGTCTCTAGATTATTTGATTTTAACTCACTCTGGTGGCAGTCTCATTTTTACTGTTTTTTCAAATTCGTATTGAAATCCCTGCGACTCTTATTCAGTGAATTGACTCCTTCATCATCGGGTGATGTATTTGATTTGGTATGTAAATTGGTAAATCTTAGATTCTCCGTGAGTAGTAATAGTAGATGTATCGATTGTAAATTTTCGAGTTTAGGGTCTCGCCTAGTTTTCTATCGAATCAAGTATTTATGTAGAATGTAGCTATTAAGATAATTTGTGGTTTTAATAATATTAATTTGAGATGGAATTTGTTTAAATGAGTGAGTAATGCTTACTCGAGGTTTAGTGTTAAGCCTACCACCCAATCTTGGAGTCACAGACCCCGCAATTGGGGTCGCTGGTGACCAATAACCCTCGTAAATGAATATATTTATGAATATGAGAAGTCAACCCCGTAAAAGTAGTGTAATTGCGAGTCTGAGAAAACAGTATCCTTAGAAGGGGAAAATTTGTGTCTGAGAAAAATAACCCGTGAAAGGATATATCTATAAATATTAGAAAACAACCCCGTAATATGGGGATATTTATCAATCGGAGAAAATAACCCCGTAATTTTGTTATATTTGTGAGTAAGAGAAAACGACCCCTTAAATGGATTAATTTTATTATATGAGAAAATAACCCCTTAAAAGGGTCATATTTATCGATATAAGAAAATAACCCCGTACTACGTGTATATTTATGAATTTGAGAAAACAAACCCATAATAGTGATAATAATTTATTATAAGACAATGACCCCGTAAAAGTGGTATATTTATAAATATAAGAAAATAAGCTCGTAAAACGTGTATATTTATGAATTTGAGAAAACAACACTATAAAAGTAGTGAATTGTAAATTTGAGAAAACAGCCTCGTTAGAAGCGGTAAATTTTTTAATATGAGAAAACAACCCTGTAAAAGTAGTGAATTGCAAGTCTTAGAAAACATCCTCGTTAGAAGGGGTAAATTTTTTAATATGAGAAAATAACCCAGTAATAGGGGGATATTTATCAATTGGAGAAAATAAGCCCGTAATTTTGGTATATTTATGAGTATGAGTAAACAACCCCTTAAATGAGATAATTTAGAATATGAGAAAATAACCCCGTAAAAGCGGTATATTTGTCCATATAAGAAAATAACCCCGTAAAATGTGTATATTTATGAATTTGAGAGAACAATCCCATAATAGTACTAATAATATATTATGAGAAAATGACCCTGTAAAAGTGGTATATTGATCAATATAAGAAAAAAACCTCGTAAAACGTGTATATTTATGAATCTGAGAAAACAACCCCGTAAAAGTAGTATAATTGCGAGTCTGAGAAAACAGCCTCGTTAGAAGTGGTAAATTTTTAAATATGAGAAAACAACCCCGTAAGAGGCGTATATCTATAAATTTTAGAAAACAACCGTATCTGGGGATATTTATCAATCGTTGAAAATAACTCCGTAATTTTAGTTTATTTGTGAGTGGAGAAAGCGACCCTTAAATGAATTAATTTTATAATATGAGAAAATAACCCCGTAGTAAAGGGTTATATTTGTCGATATAAAGAAAATAAAATCATAAAGCGTTATGAAATTGTAATTTGAGAGACAAGCCCATAGTAGTATTAATAATCTATTATTGGAGAACAATGGCGTAAAAGTGGTATATTTATCAATGTAAGAAAATAACCCCGTAAAACTTATATATTTATCAATCTAAGAAAATAACCTCGTAAAATGCGTATATTTATGAATCTGAAATACAACACCGTAAAAGCGATGTAATTGCGAGTCTGATAAAACAGCCTCGTTAGAAGGTGTAAATTTATTAATATGAGAAAATAACCCCGAAGAGGGGTATATCTATAAATATTACAAAACAACCCCGTGATACGGGGATATTTATCAATATACCAAAATTACCCCGTAATTTTGGTATATTTGTGAGTATGAGAAAACGACCCCATAAGTGGATTAATTTTATAATATGAGAAAATAACCCCGCAAAAGAATTATAGTTGTCGATATAAGAATATAACCACATAATACGTGTATATTTATGAATTTGAGAAGACAACCCCATAATAGTGTTAACAATATATTTCGAGAAAACGACCAAGTAAAAGTGGTATATTTATCAATATAAGAAAATAACCTCGTAAAACGTGTATATTTATGAATCTGAAAAAATAATACCATAACATTAGTGAACTGCAAGCCTTAGGAAACAACCTCATTAGAAGGGTTAAATATTATAATATGAGAAAACAACCCCGTAAAAGTAGTGAATTGCAAGTCTTAGAAAACGGCTTCGTTAGAGGGGGTAAATTTATTAATATGAGAAAATAACTCCATACTACAGGGATATCAACTGGAGAAAATAACCCCGAAATTTAGTATATTCGTGAGTATGAGAAAACACCCTCTTAAATGTGGTAATTTTAAAATATGAGAAAATAACTCCGTAAAAAGGGTATATTTGTTGATGTAAGAAAATAACCACGTACAATGTGTATATTTATGAATTTGAGAAAACAACTCCATAATAGTGCTAATAATTTATTATGAGAAAATGACACCGTAAAAGTGATATATTTATCAATATAAGAAAATAACCTCGTAAAGCGTGTATATTTATGAATCTGAGTAAACAATCCTATAAAAGTAGTGTAATTGCGAGTATAAGAAAACAGCCTCGTTAAAAGGGGTAAATTTATTAATACGAGAAAATAACCTCGTAAGAGGGATATATCTATAGATATTAGATTAGAAAACAACCCCGTAATACAAGGATACCTATCAATCGGAGAACAAAACCCCATAATTTTGGTATATTTATGAGTATGAGTAAACAACCCCTTAAATGAGGTAATTTAGAATATGAGAAAATAACACCGTAAAAAGGGTATATTTGTCGATATAAGAAAATAATCTCGTAAAACGTGTATATTTATGAATTTGAGAAAACAACCCGATAATATTGCTAATAATTTATTATGAGAAAACGACCCCATAAAACTGGTATATTTATCAATATAAGAAAATAACCTCATAAAACGTGTATATTTATGAATCTGCGAAAATAACCCCGTAAAAGAAGTAATTAGCAGTCTAGAAAGCAGGGCTCGTTAAGTGGTATATTTTTTAATATGTGATAACAACCCCGTAAGAGGGGTATATCTATAAATATTAGAAAACAACCCCATAATACGGGGATATTTATCAATGAGAGAAAATAACTCTGTAATTTTGGTATATTTGTGAGTATGAGAAAATGACCAATTAGATGGATTAATTTTATAATATGAGAAAATAACCCCGTAAAAGGGCTATATTTTTCGATATAAGAAAAATAATCTTAAAGTAAAACACATATTTATGAATTTGAGAAAACCCCATAATAGTACTAATAATCTATTATGAGAGAACGACCCCGTAAAAGTGGTATATTTACCAATGTAAGAGAATAACCCCTTAAATCTTGTATATTTATCAATCTAAGAGAACAACCCCGTCAAATGTGTATATTTACGAATTTGAGAAAACAGCCCCATAATAGTGCTAAAAATTTATTATGAGAATACGACCCCTTAAAAGTGGTATAAATGACGTCATAAAACATGTATATTTTTAAATTTGAGAAAACAACCCCGTAAGAGGGGTATATCTATAAATATTAGAAAACAATCCTGTAATACTGGAATATGTATCAATCAGAGAAAATAACTCCGTAATTTTGGTATATTTGTGAGTATGAGAAAACAACCTCTTAAATGGATTAATTTTATAATATGGGAAAATAATCCCGTAAAAGGGTTATATTTATCGATATAAGAAAATAACCCCGTAATACATGTATATTTATCAATTTGAGAAAACAACCCCATAATAGTGCTAATAATTTATTAAGAGAAAACAACCTCGTAAAAGTGGTATATTTATCAATATAAGAAAATAACCTCGTAAAACATGTATATTTATGAATCTAAGAAAACAATACTATAAAAGTGGAACAGTTACGGTGAGAAGCGACCTCATTAGAGGAATAAATTTTTTAATATGAGAAAATAACCCCGTAAAAGAGTAGTGAATTATAAGTCTTAGAAAACATCCTCGTTGGAAGGGTAAATTTTTAATATGAGAAAACAATCCCGTAATATAGGGATATTTATCAATTGGAGAAAACAACCCCGTAATTTTGGTATATTTATGAGTATGAATAAACAACCCCTTAAATAAGGTAATTTAGAATATGAGAAAATAACCCGTAAAACGGAAATATTTGTCGATATAAGAAAATAACCCCGTAAAATGTGTATATTTATGAATTTGAGAAAAAAACCCCCTTATAGTGCTAATAATTTATTATGAGAATACGACCCCATAAAAGTGGTATAAATAACGTCGTAAAACATGTATATTTATTAATTTAAGAAAACAACCCCGTAAGAGAGGTATATCTATAAATATTAGAAAATAAACCCGTAATACTGGGATAAGTATCAGTCAGAGAAAATAATTCCGTAATTTTGGTATATTTGTGAGTATGGGAAAACGACCCCTTAAATGGATTAATTTTATAGTATGAGAAAATAACCACGTAAAAGGGTTAGATTTGTCGATATAAGAAAATAAAGCCGTAAAACGTGTATATTTATGAATTTAAGAAGACAACCCCATAATATTGCTAATGATCTATTATGAGAGAATGACCCTGTAAAAGTGGTATATTTATCAATTTAAGAAAATAACCCCGTAAAACTTGTATATTTATCAATCAAGAAAGTAACTTATAAGTAATGTGTATATTTATGAATATAAAACAACCCGTAAGTAGGTAATTGGGTCGAGGAAACAACGTGTCGTTAGGGAGTTAATGAATTTTTAATCTGAGAAAATAAACCCCGTGTGGAGTATATCTATAAATATTACAAAACAACCCCGTAATACGAGGATATTTATCAATCGGAGAAAATAATCCCGTAATTTTGGTATATTTGTGATAATGATAAATGACCCATTAAGTGGATTAATTTTATAATATGAGAAAATAACCCCGTAAAAGGGCTATATTTGTCGATATAATAACGTGTATATTTATGAATTTGAGAAAACAACCCCATAATAGTGCTAATAATATATTATGAGAACATTACCCCGTAAAAGTGATATATTTATCAATATAAGAAAATAACCTCGTAAAACATGTATATTTATGATTCTGAAAATACAAAACCGTAATAGTAGTGAATTGCAAGTCTTAGAAAACAGCCACGTTAGAGGGTTAAATTTTTTAATATGAGAAAACAACCCCGTAATACAAGGATATTTATCAATTGGAGAAAATAACTCTGAAATTTTAGTATATTGGTAAGTATGAGAAAACAACCCCTTAAATGTGGTAATTTTAGAATATGAGAAAAAAACTCCGTAAAAGGGTATATTGGTCGATGTAAGAAAATAGCCTCGTAAAATGTGTATATTTATGAATTTGAGAAAACAACTCCATAATAGTGCTAATAATTTATTATGAGAAAATGACCCCGTAAAAGTGGTATATTTATCAATATATGAAAATAACCTCGTAAAACGTGTATATTTATGCATCCGAGAAAACAGCCCCGTAAAAGTAGTGTAATTGCGAGTATAAGAAAAAAACCTCGTTAGAAGGGGTAAATCTATTAATACGAGAAAATACCCCTGTAAGAGGGATATATCTATAAATATTACAAAACAATCCCGTAATACGGGGATATTTATCAATCAGAGAACATAACCCCCTAATTTTGGTATATTTATGAGTATGAGTAAACAACTCCTTAAATGAGGTAATTTAGAAAATGAGAAAATAACCCCGTAAAAGGGGTATATTTGTCGACATAAAAAAATAAACTCGTAAAACGTGTATATTTATGAATTTGAAAAAACAACCCCATAATAGTGCTAATAATTTTTTTTTTTTGAGAAAATGACCCCGTAAAACTGGTATATTTATCAATATAAGAAAATGACTTCATAAAACGTGTATATCTATGAATCTGAGAAAACAACCCCGTAAAAAGTAGTGTAATTGAGAGTCACGAGAAAGCAGAGACTCCGTTAGAAGTGGTATATCTTTTAATATGAGAAAACAACCCCGTAAGAGGGGTATATCTATAAATATTAGAAAACAACCCCGTAATACGGGGATATTTATCAATTAGAGAAAATAACTCCGTAATTTTGGTATATTTGTGAGTATGAGAAAACGACCCCTTAGATGGATTAATTATATAATATGAGAAAATAACCCCGTAAAAGGATTATATTTGTCGATATAAGAAAATAACGCCGTAAAACGTGCATATTTATGAATTTGAGAAGACAACCCCATAATAGTGCTAATATTTTATTATGAGAAAACGACCCCATAAAAGTAGTATATTTATCCATACTAGAAAATAACCTCGTAGAACGTGTATATTTATGAATATGAGAATACAGCACCAAAAAAGTAGTGTAATTGCGAGTTTGAGAAAACAGCATCGTTAGAAGGGGTAAATTTTTTAATATGAGAAAACAACACCGTAATACGGGGATATTTATCAATTGGAGAAAATAATCCCAAAGTTTTGGTATATTTGTGAGTATGAGAAAATAACTCCTTAAATGGGATAATTTTAGAATATGAGAAAACAACCCCGTAAAAGGGTTATATTTGTCGATATAAGAAAATAAACTCGTAAAACGTGTATATTTATGAATTTGAGAAAAGAACCCCATAATAGTGTTAATAATTTATTTTCAAAAAATGACCCCGTAAAAGTGGTATATTTATAAATATAAGAAAATAGCCTCGTAAAATGTGTATATTTATTAATTTGAGAGAACAACCTCGTAAAGAAATAGTATAATTACTTGGTCCAGGAAAGCCCGATCGGATTAGAAAGGGTAAATTTGTTAATTGGAGAAAATAACCCCGTAAGAGGGATATATCTATAAATATTAGAAAACAACCCCGTAATACGGGGATATTTATCAATCGGAGAAAATAACCCCGTAATTTGGTATATTTGTGAGTATGAAAAAATAACCCCTTAAATGGATTAATTTTATAATATGAGATTATAATCCCATATAAGAGTTATATTTTCGATATAAAGAAAATAACTTTCATAAAATACGTGTATATTTATGAATTTGAGAAACAACCCTTAATAGTGCTAATAATTTATTATGAGAAAACAACCCCGTAAGGTGGTATGTTGTCAGTGTATAGGGAGGAATAACTCAGTAAAACGGTGTATTTATGGATATAAGGAACAACAGGTAAGGTGGTGTGAATTGCGGTGTGGGAGAAACAACCTTAAATGGATGATTTTAGATTGTGAGAAGAATGACTCAGTGGGGTATGATTTGTTGATGTAACAAAATAACCTCGTAGGCGTGTATATTTGTGAATTAAGTGAAAATAACCCCATGTCTGCACTGGTTATTTATGTGAGGAAAGCAGACCCCATAAAAGTGGTATATTTATCAATATGGAAAATAACCGTAATATGGGTATATTTATGAATCTGAGAAAATAACGCAATTTTTTGTATATTTGTGAGTATGACAAAACAACCCCTTAAATGTGTATTGATTTTTAGAAATGGGAAAATAACTTGTTAAGGGGTTGTATTTGTCAGATATAAGAAAATAACCTCGAACGTGTATATTTATGAATTTGATAAAACAACCTCATATTAGTCTTCAATTTATTATGAGGAAATTGACGTGTAAAGAAGTGGTATATTTATCAATACTAGAAAATAACCTACCGTAAAACTTGTATATTTATCAATTGGAGAAAATAACCTCGTAATTTTGGTATATTTATGAGTAAGAGAAAACGACACCTTAAATGGATAAATTTTGTGATATGAGAAATAATCCCGTAAAAGGGTTATATTTGTCGATATGAAAAACCCCATTAATAAAATATATTTATGAATTTGAGAAAACAACCCGTATTAGTGCTAATGGTTTATTATGGGAAAAGAGACCTCGTAAAATGGTATATTTATCAATATAAGAAAATAATCTCGTAAAACGTGTATGTTTATGAATCGGGAAACAACAGCGTAAAGTGATGAATTCTTGGGTGAGGAAAGCGACCTTGTTAGAAGGGGTAAATTTTTTAATATGAGAAAATAACCCCGTAATATGGGGATATTTATCAATTGCAGAAAACAACCCCGTAATTTTAGTATATTTATGAGTATGAGTAAACAACCCCTTAAATTAGGTAATTTTGAATATTAGAAAATAACCCGTAAAAGGGGTATATTTGTCGATATAAGAAAATAACCCCGTAAATGTGTATATTTATGAATTTGAGAAAACAACCCCATAATAGTGCTAATAATTTATTATGAGAATACGACCCCACAAAAGTGCTATATTTATCAATATAAGAAAATAACCTCGAAAAACATGTATATTTATCAATATAAAGAAATAACCCCATAAGGCAGGTATTCATGGGTAGAGAAAATAAACCCATAAAAGTAGTGTAATTGCGAATCTCGGAAAACAACATCATAGAAGGGGTAAATCTTTTAATATAAGAAAACAATTCAAAGTAAAGGTATATATTTATAAATATTAGAAAACAACTA
>NC_063264.1:14295369-14393670 GCF_019578655.1 Ricinus communis | reverse complement strand
GTAGTCCATGTCATGGTGTACCTCGGCCTCCCATTGTGTTGGTTGAGATGCCTAGGCTGCCCTCTTTCAGAACTTGACTCCCTCTCTCCAACCTCTCATCCATGCTCTTGAACCTTAGATTGGTAGTTCGAGGGTCCGCTTATAGCTTTCATGTACAATTTTAGGTCCATTTCTCGACTCCTCCGTAATCCCTTTATCTTTACTTTGAGACATTATGTAAATCTGCAAATAAAATTTATTGTTCCTCCACTCCATTACATGTTTGTAGTAAAAGGGTCACATTCTCGTGTTTCACACAAATTGACTTTTACCCTCTTTTAGAGACACACTATTACCTTTTTCCTCTAAATCTTTTCTATAGTTCTTGTAAGAACTAAGTGTTTCTTAATCAAAACGACCTTTTAGAGCTCGATTGATACTAATCATTCAAAATCTTTATAAAGCTTAAGTAGCACATTTTTGAAAAGTGGTTCAAGGAAAAGGTTAAGGTAAAAGTAAAATAACAAGTATGGTGAGGGTAGTGATATACATGATAATAAATGATAAACAAGATAGCATCAATAACTTGAATAAAATATCAATACTCACAAAATGAAGAAATATAACAAACTTGAATTTTTTTTTGAGGGCCCGAAACTTTCTTACTTATGCTATTCCTCTCTTTTCTTTTCTTTTCTCTATTTTTCTTTGTTTTTTTATCAACAACTAAATTGAAATAACTAAACTTGAATCGAAAACAAAGAACATGAATTGAAGGATCAAACTTTCAGACTTGGTGAATGGATGATAGATGGCAGCTAGGTTTTCAAAGGAATGGGTGAAAGAAAAAAGATTAAGGTTGTAAGACAAAATTTTAACACATAAATAAGGAAGATATCAAAGATAAATAGAACTTGATTTTGAGCCTATGTCTTGATACCCGAATGATGTGATTCTTGATGGATTTTGCAAGAAATATGTTGTGAAATTATTAGAAAATGTCTAAAGTTAGATTCATGAACAAAGACCTCGATCCAACACTTTAAAAGAAATGTGAACATTGGTATAGAAAGGTTTTAGATGTCACACTCAAGATTAGAAAGAAGATCGTTAAAGCTCTCTTATTTAAGTAGCATGAATTTTTATTTTTATTTTTTGGAAAAAAGGTTGCTCTTTAATTATAGAAACAAAAAAAAAAGAAAGAGATTTTAGCGAGGAGAATTTGATTTATACATAATAAGAAATGAAAAAAAAGATTATAATTCTAAGTGCGGCATAGAACTAGACTTGGGATGTATATATGTATATAATTTTATTTATTTATTTTTTTTGGATGAAGGCTAAAAAAACTTTGTTGTTGTATATGTGTATATAAATATTCTAGAATGCTCCCAAAATTTCTAAATGAGAAAGATTGATAGAAGTAATCATAAGCCTTAGTTATAATTTTATTTTTAATTATTATTCAGTGCTAGATCTTTTATGTATAAACATATTTTAGTCTAATAATTTATATGCAACTATAGATTTGTTGTGATGATAAAATGTGATAGGAAATCATCATCTTAGCAACCACAGCCCCAATAACTAATGAGTTATGATACATATAGGATGCGAAAACACCCTCAATCAAGATGATTCCAAAACGGATCTCCTCGAGTGAAGTAGGAAAAACTAGTTCGATAATGAAACTAGCACTTGAATTCAGCTCCAAGAATGCCACAGAACCAGGAATGATTTGATAAGTAAGAATCAAATACAAGATTTTGGTTAGAGAATGCCACAAACTAAAAATAGTTTGATAAATTCAAAGTTCATGCAAGAACTTAAGCAAAAACACTCCTGAAAATGAAGCAAAGATTATCATTCAAAATTCTATGTTTACAAATGGATTTGACTTTGATATTTATAGCCAAAACAAGACAAAGAAACCTAAATGGATATCTTTTGAGCTTCCCATGTTTCTCCCTTTAATTCTCCTTAAAACTTATTAAAAGTGGCTGTTTTACATTGATGTCATTCATTTTGTAACTCCCAAATGACTAATTATGTGCATCCATTTTGTAACTCTTAAAGACAACTAATCACACCATAACAGAAAAACCTAATAAAAATGAAAATAAAAACTGAAATGAATCTTATTGGACTACATGAGTTCGACAAACTTACTAAATTGATGATTTTGGATCCTTTTACAATCTAAATCTTGGTGAGCCTTGTTTTTTAACACTCCAAATGCTCTTTAATTAAGCCTAACGAAGCTTACTTTGCATCCTTTTAGACTTAAATCTTGTCATTGGACCTCCTTGAAAGCAAAGGATTATTTGTAATTCTTGTCTTTATTGCATCGTTTACATCATTTGGTATCAAAGCTAGCTTACAAGGTTTGGTTCGTATCCTATTTGTTATCTTTGTTATTCTTCTCACATACTCTTCTACTTTTAGATTTCTCTTCATCTTATTCTCTTGTCAATTTGTTTGGTTGAAGTCTTGAGACATTCTAGATAAATTGATACATGATATCTTTATTTTGTTATTTCGTTTCCTTTAATTTACTTGATCAAAGTCTTGAGGCAATCAAATTAAGCTCTTTGTATTTTTTTTCTTGTTATATTTAAAAAAAATAAAATATCAATCCATTAGTTTCTTCTTCTTTGTGATTCGTTTTCTTGTCTAGAGTATTTTCTTTTATTCAATTCGTCTTCTTTGATATTCTTAGAGTCCAATTCATTCGCTCCTTTTGTTTCTTAAGTGTTAAATGCATTCTTTATTCTATGTAAATCAAATATGTCCTTTTCATTTAATTTGTTTATCAAAATTAGTTCGTCATTAATTCATCTTATTCTTGTGTGTTTTATTATGTTTAGAGTTAATCTTGGTCATTAAGTCTAGTTTACGTTTACCTAGTTTGTGATCTTGTATGTTCTAAATCTGATTCGAGTTGGTTATTGAGTCATTACAACTTTGGTTGTTAGGTATTTGATTATTTTAGCCTCTATAAGTGCCAAAAATAGAGATTGAGTGGTAAAAAGGCATATGGTGAGCTCATTAGAGGTAAAAGCCTAATTGAGTGAAACCACGAGAGTAAATATCTTTACTTTGAGTGTTAAACACATGCGATTGTGTGTAAGATATGTTTTGTCGGGGAGAAGTTTGCTGGGGGCGTGAGATCTTTTTATCAATCTTATGATAGATTGTGGGGACGAAAGTATGATGATTATTATGAAAAGTGTTTGCAAAATTTTATAATCCTAAACCTAAGCCAAAGAAGATAGAAGACAATCCATCAAGCATTTCATTTGATGAACTTTCAAAGGATATAAAATCTTTAAGGAGTAGCCTTAAAAATAGTTTTGAAGATTTAAAGGGATGGGGCATCTTGAGAGATAAAGGCGAGTCTAAACCATCTTTGAAACTAATATTGATGATATAGAAAAGGTAAATTGCTCTCTGAAGTCAATGAAGATACAAAAGGCATAATGAATGAAGATGGTGAAAAAGATAAACTTTTTGAAGCGAAATCCAAGAATGAAGAGACCATTATTGAAGATGAAGCCAAAGTTGAAGTACGGTGAAGAATGAAAATGTTTTACTTGATGCCATTGAGCCAATTAAACATGTTGATTTTATTGGCATTGAAAGTATTATTTGTTGAAGTTCCTCTAACAACTTTTGTGAAAGATCTGAGTTGATAATGAGTTAGTATTTTCTTTGAGATTATACATTTGCTTCTTTCCACGATATTCGGGCAAGATTAGGATGAATCTTTTCAAAGAAAATGGGAATGATGAGAACCCATGTAGCACAAGGAATCCTACTTCAACAAAGAATCCTAATTCCACTAAAGATCCTAATCCGGTAAAGAGTCCACGATGACATCAGAATTCAAGCGACAAAGGAATCCTATTTCCATTAGGAATCCTAATCAATTAGGAGTCTATCGAGATTCAACTTTGATTAATTGTATTTCATTCATGGATTAAAGCCCAGCGTGAAGACATGAAGATCGGGTATGATTTGTGTTGAATTCAAAATGACGTAAAGCCCAGTCAAGGTTGAATATTCAAAGTCAAAGTCAAGTCAAAATAGGAGTTTTCTTTTAAGTCAAGTCAAAATAGGGTTTTCTTTTCTTTTAGTTTTGTTTATTTGGGATCTTGGCGGCATATCCTAATCATTCTAGGATTAGGGTTATTTTGTTTTAAACTCTATAAATAGAGCTATGTAATTCGGCCGAAAGCATAATCTTTTGATTGAATAGAAACCTTGTTTTTGTAAAGAGTTTCTTTGAATGTTCTTGAGATTAAAGCTTATTGTTTAGGTTTTGATTTCACTTCTACCTTAATTTAATTCTATTAACATGTTAGTTTCTAGGATTAATTAAATTCATCTCATTATAGCTATTGATTTTATTTCTTTATAAATAAGGGTGATAGTTCCACAAATAACTTTTGGCAAACCTTATAAGTATTGATCTTGGCATGTAATCTTCTCTTCCATAGAAGGTTTACATGACATGGTGCTAATGATAAATTTTATAGACATGATGGATTTACATTACGAGAGAAAAATGTCTATGTATTCCTATGTGTTCTATCGTGAATTGCTTGTGAGAGAGTCACATGAAGATGGTTTGATGGGACGCTTTTGGTGTTCAAAAGACTTTAGATGTTTTGCATGATCATTTCTATTGGCCTAAGATGAAATCGATGTGAATAGATTATGTGCTAACTATATTGTATGCAAGCAAGCTAAGTCTAAGTCACAACCTAATGGGTTGTACATGCCTTTACCCATGCCTAATTCTCCTTGGATTGACATATCTATGGATTTTGTGCTTGGATTACCTAGGTCTAAGTATGGGCATGATAGTATTTTTGTTGTGGTGGATAGGTTTTCAAAGATGTCATACTTTATTGCATGTAGGAAGGCAGAGTGATGCCTAACATGTTGCTGGTGTTCTTTAGAGAATTGTAAGTTTACATGGTATGCCTAGAACTATTGTTAGTGAAGTAGGGACCATAGGGTTTTTTGAGCTATTTTGGAAGACCTTATGGGGTAAATTGGGAACTAGATTGCTTTTTCTACTACATGTCATCCCTAAATCGATGGTCAAACCGGGATAGTGAATAGAACTTTGTCACAATTATTTAGGACCATGGTTAATGAAACTTGAGAACATGGGAAGATTGTTTGCATCTTGAATTTGCATATAATGCGTGGTATGCATTCTTCTACTCAATTTTGCCCATTTGAGATTGTTTGTGGCTTTATTCCTTTAAGTCCTTTAGATTTGATTGCTTTTACCTTTGGGTGAACAGAGTGAATTTAGATGGCGCGAGGAAGGCTGAATTGCGTTGAAGTTGCATGAACAAGTGCGTGTAAACTTGGAAGGCGCGATGAACAAATCACCGAAACAACGCAATAAGAATTGCCAAAGGGGTGGTGTTTGAAGTTGGTGATTGGGTTTAGATGCATTTCGGGAAGGAAAGGTTTCCCAATCAAAGGAAATTAAAGTTGATGCCACGTGGTGTTGGTCCATTTCAAGTGATAGAGGCAGCATTAGCAAGAATGCATACAAAGTTGACTTACGGTGAGTATAATGTTAGTGCTACTTTCAATGTTGCTGATTTGTCTCCTTTTATTTTGATGAAGGCATTGATTCGGTCGAATCCTTTCGAAGAAGGCGGGGAATGATGCAACCAAGGATGCATCTAAGTCAACTACCATGGATCTACTAGCCTATGGAGGACCAATGACACCCGGGTAAGGAGTAAGAAGTTCAAGCAAGCCTTAAATTCTTACTTGGAGCATGTTTTGAAGATGTGATGAGGACCTACAAGCTGATCATCAATTGGCCAAGGATGACATGAACCCGGAAAGTCAAGGGATCCATTAACCATGTATAAAGGTCCAATCACACGTGCTAGAACTAAAAAGATGAAAGAGGCCTTAATCTCCTTCATAGATCGGATTTGGTGTAAACAAAATATGCATGACTTGAACAAGCCAATTTCATGGAAGCGAGAAGAGTTAAAAACATTCAACATACTTGAAGCAAGCCAAAGTCGGGTTGATGAATAAAAGCCCAGTGGAATCGGCTTGAAAATAAAAAGCCTAATGGAATAAGTTTGGAGGTTAAAAGTTCAGTCGGCCGAGAATATTTTTATTTTGTTAAAATTAGGTTTTAATCTTATTAAGATGCATAACAAAGGATAAAGGACAAATAAGCTTTAATGGTTAAAAACATACTCCTTTATTAGAAATAGTAGTGGGCTATCTTTTAGGAGTTATGGAGTTGTCATTTAATGTAGGAGTTACATATGTGTTAGCTAATGGCCTTCTTTGTTCTCGGCCTTTGCCTATATAAAGAAGGCTTGAATCCTTTGTAAAAGACACCATTGATATATATAAAAGTTATTTTGAGCACTTATGAAGCGTTTATTTTTAGTTCTTGTATGAACTATAGAACTTATCAAGCTATTCACGCTTGTGGTTCAAAATCCAAAATCTTTGTTTTCATTCTTTACTTATCAAACTTTCTTGTTTGTGGCGTGTTGAGAAAATCAAAGTGTTGTTCTAATTATTTTATCACCATTCAATTGATAAAGTGATTGGAATAGTTAATCGACTTCAATCTTGAAAGATCTAGGGCTGTTTCAAACTATTGGAGGTGTTAATTTGCATTCCATATGTATCATAACTCTTTAGCTAATGGGGTGTATGGTTGCTAAATTGGTGATTTCTATCATTTTGGTATGGGAGCTTGCTTCAAGTTTGAGGTTTGCGTATCTTTAATTTTTGTTGATTTATCTTTCCATTACTTTAAAAAAAACAAAAGTAAATATTTTCCTTTCCTTCAATTTCGACTCTTGCCCTTCATTCATATATTTGGCGCTATTTCAGAGTATAAAAAAGTGTAAAAAATAAATTTAGCATATCACGATATTTCTTTTTAGACCTACCCATTTTCTCCATTGAATTTTCGGTCTGAATTGTTTGGTTTGAGTACCTTAGTTTATCTAAGAACCAAAGAACAAAACAAAGAGAGGTAAAAGGCAAGAGAGGTGAGACCGATGTCGTGAAAAGCCATTTAAAGAGTGTGAAACCACGGAGTGGAAGCGAAATCATTGATTGTGTGGAAACCGTGAGGGGAGTTGTGAAGCTGTTTTACCATTTTTCTATTGCGGATTTTCATTAAAAATGTCTAACATAGATAAAGAAACAAGCTCTTACGTCAAATGATCACGTAATCAAAGCAGTGCAACGGCCAATTTGGGCGAATGTTTACCATGATGGGAGATGTCGGAGAACATCTAGAAAGACATGATACAACACTTGCCCGGTTACAAGATGGATCTCAGCAAGAGAGAAGACAACCGGCCTTTGCTGCGTGAGTGCTTATGATGGCGGAGTGGAAGCAGGATGATGACCGAAGCCCACCGTTGTTAGTTTAGATGCTAATCTTAGAAGACAAAATATGAGAGGCGATTTGATAATGTGGATCAAAATATTGGTAGCATCAAAGTGAAATTCTTCCTTTTCGAGGGAAGAACAACCCAGATGCATATTTTGAGTGGGAAAGAAAGATGGAGATGATCTTTGAATGCCATAACTATTACGATAAGAAAAAGGTAAAACTTCGGTCTTTGTTGAATTTTGTGATTATGCTATTGTTTGGTGGGATCAATTGTGTAAAGGCAGTGGTGAAATGGTGAAAGACACATTGAGACATGCGGAGATGAAGCGAATAATGAGAAGAGATTTGTCCGAGCCGCTATTATAGGGATATGCACCATCGATATGAGACTTTGACACGAGGATCCATGAGGCGTAGAATAATATCACGAAGAGATGGAAGCCATCTATGATAAGGGCTAATATCGAGGGGAGTATCATGAGGCCACTATGGCGTTTCTTAAATGGATTAAATAAGAACATAAACATTGTAGAATTACGAGCACTGTGTAGAGTTAGAGACATGGTGAATAGCTATGAAAATTGAAGCAAAAGCAAGGTTACAAGTAAGTATGATTCTAAACCTTCGGGTTCTTCTACTTCTTAGAATTCAAACTAGAGTAAAAGGATGATAAACCCATTGTTAAGCCTAAATTTGAAGAGTCTAAGAATAAAAATGAAATGAAGCGGCAAGGGGTAAAGGTGAGAATCAAACTAGAGAATTAAGTGCTTTAAGTGTCTAGGATTTGGTCATATGGCGCGTGACTATCCTAACAAAGGGTAATGTTGATGAGAGATAGGGATGTTGGGTCACGAAGTAAAAATGAGAATGGAGATGAAATACCACCTTTAAAAGATGTTAGTGATGTTGAATATGCTAGGGGAGATGCTTTTGGTTGTATAGCGCCAATCTTAGCTTGCAAAGTAAAAATGATGAGTTTGGCGAACAGCGTGAAAATCTGTTTCATACTCATTGTTTAGCGCTAATAAGTTGTGTAATATGATTATTGATAATGGAAGTTGTACTAATGTTGCTAGTACTTTGCTAATGAAAAAGCTGAAATTACCTACTATTAAACATCAAAACCTTATAAATTGCAATGGTTGAATGATAGTAGTATTGTGAAGGTGACTCAGCAAGTATTAGTTTCTATTTCTATTGGTAGATATAAGGATGAGGTATGGTGTGATGTTGTACCTATGTATGCTGGTCACATGTTGTTGGGAAGACCATGGCAATCACGATGGGAAGGTGATTTATGATGGATTCAAGAGCCGTTACTCTTTGACAATCAGTGGGCGGGAAGTTTCAGCTTGGACCTTTACTACCAAAGACAATTTTTGAAGATCAGAATGCAAATAAAACATCAATATGAAGAGTTTACATCTTCATTGGGCAAAAACTTTAGGGAGGGAACCAATAAGGAGAGAAAAGAAAATGGGAGAGGCTGAGTGAAAAAAGAGAGCAGCAGGAAACACGAGGAGAGAGAAAACAAGTCGGATTTGGGTGAAGAAAAATGAGTGTGTATGCAAAAATTAGTGATGTGAAGGAAGCTTTGACAATGAGACAACAAGTACTTGTACTTTTGTGCAAGGATATTTTGATTATTTTTAACGATGTAACCAAAATTTGCCTAGTGTTGTTGTTGAACTTTTCGGAAAAATGAGGATCTATTTCCAGGAAGATGTACCTAATGGTTTACCACCAGTAAAAGGTATTGAACATCAAATTGACTTCATTCCAGGTGCAAGCATTCCAAATAGACGCATATAGATGCAATCCGGAGGAAACCAAAGAGATCCAAAAGCAAGTGTGTGAGCTTATGGAGAAAGGGTATGTTTGAGAAAGCATGAGCCCATGTCTTTGTTCTGTATTACTAGTGCCTAAAAGGATGGAACTTGGAGAATGTGCATTGATTGTCGTGCCATCAAGCAAAATCACGGTGAAGTATAGACATCCTATTCCTAGGCTAGATGATATGTTGGATTAATTGCATGGTTCTTGTGTGTTTTCAAAATTAATTTAAAATATGGATATCATCAAATAGGAATGCATGAAGGTGATGAATGGAAAGCAGCTTTTAAAACTAAGCAAGGTCTATATGAGTGGTTGGTAATGCCTTTTGGTTTAACTAATGCACCTAGTACCTTCATGAGAGCGTATGAACCATGTTTTGCGAAATTTTATTGGGAAGTTTATGATTGTCTATTTTGATGATATTTTGATTTCTGACGAGAGTTTAGATGAGCATGTACAACATTTGAAATCTGTTTTGAAGTGCTTAGAATGGAAAAGTTGTATGCTAATCTAAAGAAATGCACATTTTGCTCTAATGAAATTACATTTCTTGGTTATATTGTTAATGACAAAGGAATACATGTTGATCGAGAAAGGTGAAAGTAATTAGGGAGTGGCCAAAACCCACTAATGTTAGTAATATAAGAAGTTTCCATGGCCTTGCTAGCTTTTATAGGAGATTCATCAAGGATTTTTCTACAATTGCGCACCGTTGGTGAATGCACTAAAAAGAATGTGGGATTTAAGTGGAGTAAAGAACAAGATGAGGCTTTTAACTTGCTTAAAGATAAACTTAGCTCAACACCTTCCTAACTTTTCTAAACCTTTTGAGAATTGGGTGTGATGCAAGTGGCATAGATATCGGTGGAGTTTAATGCAAGAAAGCAATCCAATTCGCGTTCTTTAGTGAGAAATTGAGTGGAGCAAGTTTAAACTACCTACATATGATAAGGAGTTCTATCGTTGGTAAGAGTCTTGCAAACATGGCAGCTTATCTACTGCTACAAGGAATTCATTATCCACATGAGCCATGAGTCCTAAAATATCTCAAGGGACAAGGGAAGTTAAGTAGAAGACATGCAAGATGGGTGGAATTTATTAAATCATTTCCTACATCATCAAGTACAAACAAGGTAAGGAAAATGTGGTAGGCGATGCTCAGATTCGGAAGGTATGCTCTAATTTCTAAACTTGATGCAAAATTATTAGGTTTTGAGTACATTAAAGATTTATATAACTCTGACCTTGGTTTTGCTAATGTTCTGGGAGCATGTGAAAAGGGGGTTGATAAGTTCTATAAGCATGAAGGTTTTCTTTTTAAAGAAAATAAATTATGTATTCCTCGATGTTCAGTGGGGAGAATTGCTAGTAAGGGAGGAACCACGGTGGTGGGTTAGTGGGGCATTTTGGAGTTAGAAAAACATTGGATGTGTTGGTGATAATTTCTCTTGGCCCGAAAATGAAAGAGATGTTGAGAGATTATGTGAGAAATGCATTACTTGCAAACAAGCCAAATCAAAGTCCATGCCCCGTAGAACATATACTCCTTTGCCTATATCTAGTGAACCTTGGGTTGATATATTTATGGATTTTGTTTTGGGTTTAACTAGGTCCAAGGGGGGAGAGGTTCTATATTTGTTGTTGTTGGCGGGGTTTAGCGAGATGGCACATTTCATTCCTTACCACAAAACTAATGATGCAACACATGTTGTGGGGTACATTCTTCAAAATTGTGAGACTACATGGAATTCCAAAGACAATTGTGAGTGATAGAGATGTGAAGTTCCTAAGCTACTTTTGGAAAACACTTTGGGGTAAGATGGGTGCAAAGTTGTTATATTCAACTACTTGTCATCCCTGTTGATGGACAAGCGAGTGGTCAACATAACTCTTTCCACACTTTTGAAAGCAATAATTCAAAGAAATTTGAAGAATTTGGAGGATTGTTTGCCTCATGTTGAGTTTGCTTACAATCCGGTGTACATGCCACAACAAACCATTCACCATTTGAAGTTGTATATGGATTTAATCCATTGACTCCTATGGATTTCTTTGCCTTTACCAATTGAAAGCTAACTTGGATGGCAATCAAAGAAATTTGAGTTTGTCAAAGCCTTACATGAAGAGTCGCGAACTCAAATTGAAGAAAACACTCCAATATGAAATGTACCACAGCCGAGAATCGTAAGAAGGTTATCTTTGGGCACGGAGATTGGATTTGGGTACATTTAGGGAAGAAAGAATTCCCTAGTCAAAGGAAGTCTAAACTAATGCCAAGAGGGATGGTCCTTTTGAATCCTTGAAAGAATCAATGACAATGTATATAAGCTAGAATTACCAAGTGAGTATGGTAATGTTAGTGTAACTTTCAATGTCTACGATTTGTCTTTTTGATGTAGGTGATGAAGGAGGCGGATTCGAGGGGGCGAATCCTTTGAGGAAAGGAGGAATGATCGGGACCTACAAGCTGATCATCAGTTGGCCAATGATGACATGAACCCGGAAAGTCGGGGATCCATTAACCATGTACAAAGGTCCAATCACACGTGCTAGGACTAAAAAGATGAAAGAGGCCTTAATCTCCTTCATAGATCGGATTTGGTGTAAACAAAATATGCATGACTTGAACAAGCCAATTTCATGGAAGCCGAGAAGAGTTAAAGCGGTTCAGCATACTTGAAGCAAGCCAAAGTCTAGGTTGATGAATAAAAGCCCAATGGAATCAACTTGAAAATAAAAGCCCTAATGGAATAAGTTTGGAGGTTAAAAAGTTCAGTGGGCCGAGAATATTTTTGTTTTGTTAAAATTAGGTTTTAATCTTATTAAGATGCATAACGAAGGACAAAGGACAAATAAGCTTTAATGGTTAAAAAAAAACGTACTCCTTTATTAAGGCAAAGTAGTGGGCTGTTTTAGGGGTTATGGAGTTGTCATTTAATTTAGGAGTTACATATGTGTTAGCTAATGACCTTCTTTGTTCTCGGCCTTTGCCTATATAAAGAAGGCTTGAATCCTTTGTAAAAGACACCATTGATATATACAAAAGTTATTTTGAGCACTCATGAGCATTTTGTTTTTAGTTCTTGTATGAACTATAGAACTTATCAAGCTAATACGCTTGTAGGCGTTCAAAATCCAAAATCTTTGTTTTCATTCTTTACTTATCAAACTTTCTTGTTTGTGGCGTGTTGAGAAAATCAAAGTCTTTGTTCTAATTATTTTATCACCATTCAATTGATAAAGTGATTGGAATAGTTAATCGCCTTCAAGCTTGAAAGATCTAGAAATTTGTTTCAAACTATTGGAGGTGTTAATTTGCATTCCATATGTATCATAACTCTTTAGCTAATGGGGTGTATGGTTGCTAAATTGGTGATTTTTATCAAGATGGCTAATGATGGTGCTTTTGATGATGATAACAATGCCTTGAAGATAGTGGCGATGGTGCTATTAATGAAAATTGAGGCGAGCTCATCTTTAATAAGGCGTGTCCACGCCTTACAACTGTGAGCTACGCCAAGAATGGGGGCGGAAGATCGGTGTCGATAGAGCGTGACCCGCCTTACAATTTATAATTTGCTAGAACTGCGAAAAGAGCTTGAATTTTTTCAAGATAAATTCGTAGTGGACCTATTTTAGTTAATTTCCTTTATTTTTGGAAGTATTGGATAAAGAGAACTTTCTCCCGTGAATTTAGGATTTTAATTAGGGTTAGATTACTCTTTATCTTATCCTTCCTTATAAGGATAAGATTAGCCTCATATTAAGAGTCTTTTAGGGTTTGATTTTTATTCCTTATCTCTTGGTCCTTTTTAGGGTTAGAATCATTTCAAAACCCTACAAATAGAGCTATGTATTTGGCCCGAAGGGATAAGATCAATATATCATTTTGAATGAAGTTTATTTTCCTTGAGTTGTTAACTCTTGAATTTCTTGAGATTAAATTAACTTGTTTAGTTTAGTTTCACATCTATATGTTTGATCAATCAATTAACTTTTTATTAGTTTCTCGAGTTATTTGAACATTCTTCATCTATTTAAAACTAAAGGGCTTAGTAGTTCTATTGCTAAGTTTGTTAGTTCCATAATCAATTGCAAACTTTCAAGTTAAATCTTGGGGGCGACAATTCGAACTTATTAGTAAGGGTGCTTCCTCTTAAATAGGGAGGCGTTTATGGGTTTGAGTTTCTCATCATTGCTCATCTTGGTGTTTGAGCGTGCTCCGGTTCAAGTTAAGTATCAAATAGGGTTAGCATAAATTCTAGAGTTAAATTCTTTCAAAAACATTATTAGAGTTTATATGCTCAAACATGGCTTACACATTATATTCTTATCACGAGATTGGTTTACATAGCACTCATGAAAGAGAAAGAAAAATTATATCCACAAAACAAACAACAGCGTCAAGAAATAATAATAGGCAGCGCCAAACTTCATTTGGCGATGGATATAAAATTTTAAATTTATCACGAGACCTTAATCTGAATTCTATAGAACTCCCTCAGTAGGTTCCATATTCCAATTTACGTAACTAGTAATAATAATAATAATATATTAGAGCATGATTGAAAGAGGTCTAATAAAAGAAGCTAAAATTATAATAATGTTAAGCCGAAAGATTTGGAAATGTGTAGGTATAAGTCCTTATCTTGTATCGGTCACAGCTAGTCCACTTTTCTTTATGATAGGTCTCTTTTACACCTTAAACAAAAGATATGCCTTGCCACTATCAATCATAAACATGATGATCTTCCTTTCTTTAATAAATTTCTTCTTAGGCGGTTATTTATAAAGATAGCTAGCTAGCTAGCTAATTCTTACTCGGGCATTTTTGGAAGATAACCCTAAGCTATAAGCCCCATTACCTTTGAATTGGAGATGACCATACAAAGAATTTGCTTATTTTTATGTATAAATCTAAAAGTATGATGCATATGACTATGTAAGTTCACGATGATCTTTGGAATCATTAAAGAGAAAGATGAATGAATTTAAAATGTTCTTTATTTACGGCTATATGCATATTTTCCAATATAAAAAGAAAAATACTAATTCTGAACATAGCTAATAAAAATAAATACTTCATTGCTTCTTTTTTTTTTAAAGGCGGATACATTTTGATACAGTAAAGACAAGAATTACAAATGATCCTTTAAGCTTTCAAGGAGGTCCAGTGGCAAGATCCAAGTCCAAAGGATGCAAGAAGCTTTGTTGGGCTTAATTAAAGATATATGGAGTGTTCAAACACAACAAGGCTCATTGAGATTTAGGATTGCAAAAGGATCCAAAATCATCAATTTAGTGCAATAAGTTTGGGCTGAACTCATAGGTCCAGTAAGATTCATTTGAAGCCTTTTTATTGTCATTTTATTAGGTTTTCTTAAGTTATGGTGTGATTAGTTGTCTTTTAGAGTTACAAAATGGATGCACATAATTAGTCATAATTTGGAGTCCACGAAATGGATGCACATAACTAGTTGTCATTTGGGAGTTACAAAATGAGTGACATCGATGTAAAAGCAACCACTTTTAATAAATTTTAAGGGGAATTAAAGGGAAAAACGTGGGGAAGCTCAAAGACATCCATTTAGATTTCTTTGTCTTGTTTTGGCTATAAATATTAAAGCCAAATCCATTTGTCAACATAGAATTTTGAATGATAATCTTTATTTGCTCTTTGTGAGTGTTTTTGCTTAAGTTCTTGCATGAACTTTGAACTTATCAAACTATTTTTAGTTTGTGGCGTTCTCTAACCAAAATGATAGGAAATCATCATCTTAGCAAACACACACCCCAATAACTAATGAGTCATGATATATATGGAGCCTTGAAAACACCCTCAATCAAGATGATTCCAAAACCCAAGGATCTCCTCAAGTGAAGTTAGGAAAAACTAGTTCCAACAATGAAGCTAGTACTTGAATTCAACTCCAAGCGCCCACAAACCAAGTATGATTTGATAAGTTATGAATCAAACCACGAGATTTTGGTTAGAGGCATACAAACTAAAAATAGTTTGATAAGTTCAAAGTTCATGCAAGAACTTAAGCAAAAACACTCCTGAAAGAGCAAACAAAGATTATCATTCATCAATTCTATGTTATAAATGGATTTGGCTTTGATATTTATAGCCAAAACAAGACAAAGAAACCTAAATGGATGTCTTTTGAGCTTCCCGTTTTCCCTTTAATTCCCCTTAAAACTTATTAAAAGTGGGCTGTTTTACATTCTTTGTCACTCATTTTGTAACTCCCGAATGACAACTAATTATGTTCATCCATTTTGTAACTCAAATTATGACTAATTATGTGCATCCATTTTATAACTCTAAAAGATAACTAATCACACCATAACTTAAGAAAAACCTAATAAAAATGACAGTAAAAGGCTTGAATGAATCTTATTGGACTGTGAGTTCGGCCCAAGACTTATTGCACTAAATTGATGATTTTGGATCCTTTTGCAATCCTAAATCTTAGGTGAGCCTTGTTGTTTTAACACTCCAAATGTCTTTAATTAAGCCCAATGAAGCTTCTTGCATCCTTTTGGACTTGGATCTTGTCATTGGACCTCCTTGAAATCTTAAAGGATCATTCGTAATTCTTGTCTTTATTGCATCATTCTCTCTCTCCTCGTAAGGATTTGTCCTCGAATCGGCCTCATTCTCAACTTCATCACCTACATTAAATAAAGAAAGATCGGCAACATTAAAGAAGCACTCACATTGCCATACTCACTTGGCAAATCTATCTTGTAGGCATTGTCATTAATTCTTTCAAGGGACTTGGAATGGCCCGTCCCTCTTGGCATTAATTTAGACTTCCTTTGGCTTGAAAATCTTTCCTTTCTCAAATGTACCCCAAACCCGGTCACGGGTTCAAATATAACTTTCTTTCTCCCTTTATTGTGTTGCTTTTGATATTGTTGATTTCTTTTCTCTATTTGAGCGCGCACCTTCTCATGTAAGCTTTTAACAAATTCAACTTTTGCTTGCCTTCAAAATTAGCCTTATCAGTGGGTAATGGCGGTAAATCCATTGGAGTTAATGGATTGAACCCATATACAATCTCAAAGGTGAACAATTTGTTGTACCATGAATACTCCTATTGTATGCAAACTCAGCATGTGGCAAACATTCTTCCCAATTCTTCAAATTTCTTTGAATTATTGCCACTCGATAGTTGTGAGAGTCTTATTAACCACCTCCGTTTGTCCATCCGTTTGTGGATGACAAGTTGTTGAGAATAGAAGCTTTTTCCCAACTTGCTCCAAAGTGTCTTCCAAAAGTGGATAAGGAACTTGACATCTCTATCGCGACAATTATCCTTGGAACCCCATGTAATCTTACAATTTCTTTGAAGAATAACCCGTAATATGAGTTGCATACGTGCATCTTTGTGGCATGGGATGAAATGTGCCATTTTGCTAAACACATCAACAACAGCAAAATAGAATCTTTCCCTCCCTTGACCTAGGTAATATGATGTAAACCTTCTATGGAGAAGATTACATGCCAAGATCGATACTTATAAGGTTTGCCGAAAGATGTTAGCGGAACTATTACCCTTATTTATAAAGAAATAAGATCAATGGCTATAATGGGATGAACTTAATTAATTCTAGAAACTAACAAGTTAATAGAATTAGAATTAAGATAGAAGTGAAATCAAAACCTAAACAATAAGCTTTAATCTCGAGAACACTTAAAGAAACTCTTTAAGTAAAAACTCTTTAAGCAAAAATAAGGTTTTCTATTCAATCAAAGATTATATATTTGCGAATTACATAGCTCTATTTATAGAGTTTAAAACATATTAATCCTAATCCTAGAATGGCTAGGATATGTGGCCAAGATTCCTAAATAAATAAAACTATGAATTAAAAGAAAGAAAACTCCTATTTTAACTTGGACTTGTTAAAGAAAACTCCTAGTTTGACATTGATTTTGATTTTGAATATTCAACCTTGGACTTGACTTTCACGTTTGGGCTTGAATTCAGCATAAATCGGAGTTGATCTTCATGTCTTTCACGTTGGGCTTTAATCCATGAATGAAATACAATTAATCAAAGTTGAATCTTGATCTTCTAAGTCCAACTCGCTATCCTTGTTTCTTGAATGCATCTATCTATCCGTGGACCATGAAAGAACACAAGGCGACCTTGAATCTCTTACTTCTAGCTCTTGTGATTGGACCCTCATGCTTGATGGATCCATTCATGGCTTGCTTGGTGGTAAAGGATCAGCCTTGATTTCGCCAGGGACCTAGGATGAATCTCCAACCGTAGCATAGCGCCGATAGAAATCATCTTAGCAACCCACACCCCGATAGCTAATGATCTAGATCAAGTTGTTAGGTAAGGCCAAATTTATGAACACAAAGGTGTAAACTTTGAGAAATAAAGAGAGTACTTAGAAGGAAAAAATTGAAACAAGAAGTATTGGCACGAAAAAAATAAAAAGATGAGAAACTTTAATAACACACAAAACACAAAGATAAGCAAACCTCGGCTTAAAGCAAGCTCGATGCAAATGATAGGAAATCATCATCTTAGCAACCCACACCCCACTAACTAATGAGTTATGATACATATGGAATGCAGAAAACACCCTCCAATCAAGATGATTCCAAAACCCGAGGATCTCCTCAGTGAAGTTAGGAAAACTAGTTCCAGCGGTGAAACTAGCACTTGAATTCAACTCCAAGCGCCCTGAACCAAGTATGATTTGATAAGTTATGAATCAAACATGAGATTTTGGTTAGAGAGCGCTACAAACTAAAAATAGTTTGATAAGTTCAAAGTTCATGCAAGAACTTAAGCAAAAACACTCCTGAAAGAGCAAACAAGATTATCATTCAAAATTCTATGTTTACAGAATGGATTTGGCTTTGATATTTATAGCCAAAACAAGACAAAAGAAACCTAAAGGGATGTCTTTTGAGCTTCCCACGTTTTTCCTTTAATTCCTCTTAAAACTTATTAAAAGTGGTTGTTTTACATTGATGTCACTCATTTTGTAACCCGAATGACAGCTAATTATGTGCATCCATTTTGTAACTCCAAATTATGACTAATTATGTGCATCCATTTTGTAACTCTAAAAGACAACTAATCACACCATAACTTAAGAAAAACCTAATAAAAATGGCAGTAAAAGGCTTGAATGAATCTTATTGGATCTATGAGTTTAGCCCAGACTTATTGCACTAAATTGATGATTTTGGATCCTTTTTGCAATCCTAAATCTTAGGGCTGAGCCTTGTTGTTTTAACACTCCAAATGTCTTTAATTAAGCCCAGCAGAAGCTTCTTGCATCCTTTTGGACTTGGATCTTGTCATTGGACCTCCTTAAAAGCTTAAAGGATCATTTGTAATTCTTGTCTTTATTACATCACAAAATCTTGTGTTTGATTCATAACTTATCAAATCATACTTGGTTTGTGGCTTTTGGAGTTGAATTCAAGTGCTAGTTTCATTGTTGGAACTAGTTTTCCTAACTTCACTTGAGGAGATCCTTGGGTTTTGGAATCATCTTGATTGAAGGGTGTTTTCTTGCATTCCATATGGATCATAACTCATTAGTTATTGGGATGTGTGGTTGCTAAGATGATGATTTCCTATCATTTGGTATAGGAGCTTGCTTCGAGTTGAGGTTTGCTTATCTTTGTGTTTTGTGTGTTATTAAAGTTTCTCATCTTCTTTATTTTTTGTGCGAATTCTTCTTGTTTCAATTTTTCCTTCTAAGTACTCTTTCTTTTCAAAGTTTACACCTTTGTGCTCATAAAGTAAAACTTTCCGTTGTCCCTTGCTAAAAAAAAAATTGTGTTATTCATAATTTCTTTTCACTTATGTTATTATCATTAAAAAAAGAATCAAAGATCAAAAAAAGAAAGTTTGGACGACATAGAAGTCCTATTCTATTATTTTATTTTATTACTTTCTTGTGTCTAGCTACTTTACATTTGTCCTTACCTAACAGCTTGATCTAGCCCAGCCTTTTTTTTCACTCCATTGAATTGCCATAATCTGATTTGGTTTGTTTAGGTGATTAGTTCATCTAAAAACCTAAAGCAAAAGCAAAAGAGAGGAGTAAAAGGCAATAGTGGTAAGACTAGCATCGAGAAAAGCCAAAACTTTGGAGTGAAACCACGAGGCGGTGTGACACATTAATTGAGAAAAGCACATGAGCGAGTGTTTTTGTGGGGCTATACTAACTTGTTTCTGAGGTTTTGCGCCAATGTCAAAGAACAAGTTTCAAGTAGTGTTGGAGCATCCATTGAGCAAACTTATGATGGGAATTGTAGATTTCATCAATTAACTCCCAATGGTAAAAATACTATGATAAGTTGGATTAGAAGAAAACTAGAAATTACCAAATTAATCCACAAATTCGGATCGTTCTAAGATTGAAGTAAGAAGATGGATGCTACTTAACCCATTTACCAACAAGGATAAAGATACTAAGATAGACTTTGAATTTCCTCTTATGCCACAAACAAGAAAGTTTGATAAATAACAAGAAAACAAAGATTTAGATTTTGACACCCTGAGGCTAGAATAAAGCTTGATAAGTCACAAAGTTCAAGCAAGAAATTAAAGACGGAATTCCTCACAGTAAAACTCAAACAAAGTTATAATTCATATATCAAATTCAATCATGCCCCAAGAAAGAAAAGGAATTGTTTATATAGAGTACAAGTCCATGCACACTACTAAAATAGACTACACACATAGGATTACTTTTACTCTTAAATGGCCTTAGTAACCCACTACCCACGGTAATAGCCATTACTTGGTATTAATTACCCTATTAAGTTGTATATGGTAGCTACATGTAACCCTAATTGTTATTAACACAAAACAAGTTAAATATTATTCCTTGGGCCTCTATGGATGCCTTATTGGGTTGAAATTCTTGGGCTTTTCAAATGTCCCTAATTAAACCCAATATGGCTTATTATAACTTCTTGGATTTGGACCTTATGATTGGGCCTTCTTGTACTATTAATAGATCTTGGATCTCTTTAAACTTTGAACTTGAATTCACATCATTCCCCCTTTCTTCCGAAAGGATTTGTCCACAAATCAGCTCCATCATCTTCATCACCTACAACAAGGCAAAGACATGTCACTAACATTGAAAGTAGCACTAACATTGCCATACTCACTTGGAAGTTCTAGCTTGTAGGCATTGTTGTTAGTGCATTGAAGCCTCAAAGGACCATCTTCTCTTGGCATAAGCTTTAATTTTCTTTGTTTAGGAAATATTTCCTTCCTCAATGCACCACCCTGATCTCCCATTTCAAAAATGACTTGCTTCCTCCCTTTGTTGTGTTGCTTTTCATATTGGGTGTCTTCTTCTCAATGTTTCCATGCACCTTCTCATGCAAAGTCTTGATGAATTCAGCTTTTGTTTCTCCTCTAAATTAGCTTTGTCCAGCGGCAGTGGTAGCAAATCTAATGGAGTCGATGGATTGAATCCATACACAACTTCAAAGGGTGAGTGAGCTTATGGATAATGGAGTGCGTGATGTGAATCCAAGTTCAAAGCTTAAAGAGATCCAAGATCCATTAATAGTACAAGAAGGCCCAATCAGGTCCAAATCAAGAAGCTACAACAAGCCATATTGGGTTTAATTATGGACATTTGGAAAGCGAATTTCAACGATAAGGCATCCATGAGCTAAGGAATAATATTGCTTGGTTTTATGTTAATAACAATTAGAGTTATATAGCCACCATATACAAGTTAATGGGATAATACCAAGTAATGGCTATTAGTGTGGGTAGTGGTTACTAAGGCCATTTAAGTAAAAGTAATCTGTGTGTGAGTCTATTTTAGTAGTGTGTGCATGGACTTACTCTATATAAACAAGTCCTTTTCTCTTTGGAGGATGATTAGTTGATATATGAATTTTAACTGTTTGAGTTTTATTGAAATTTTGTCTTTAATTTCTTGCTTGAACTTTGTGATTTATCAAGCTTTATTCTAGCATGGTGTCAAAATCTAAATCTTTGTTTTCTTGTTATCAAACTTTCTTATTTGTAGCATAAGAGGAAATTAAAGTCTATCTTAGTATCTATCCTTATTAGTAGAGGGTTAAGTAGCATTCATCTTCTTACTTAATCTGAATGATCTGGTTGTGGATTAAATTGGTAATTTCTAGTTTTCTTCTAATTCAACTTATTGTAGTATTTTGCTATTAAGGGAATTAATTGATGAAACCTAATTCCCATCATAAGTAATGGTATCGAGCATTGGCTCGAGATTGAGGTTTTGCGTATCAATACTATCTTTTAATTCTCGATATCTTGTGTTCATCTTATATTTTGCACCTTTTGCCATCTATTGTTCTTGTTATTATTATTCTTTTTATCCTTATTCTTCTTATCTCAAGATTTTGTTTGCATATATCGAAAAAAGAAAAAAGAAATTCGTTTATAAAAAATTTGTTATCTTTGATATTCTTGTGTTAGATCTCGGATTACATAAAAAAATTGACTCATATTCCATTGAGATCTATCTTTATAATTCTATATCTTTGTGTTCTTTGATGATCTATCTTTGTTTTCATTTCTATTAGCCTATTTGCAACAAATTGTTCATTTCTTTAATCCTACCTTATTTTTTTCTTGTTAGCCTACCTTATTTTTTTTTTATCATTGATTACTAAATTCTTGAAATTTTGTTTGATTGAGAAACTTAGTTCATCTAAGAAATCAAAAGGCAAATTTGAGAGGTAAAAGGCAAGAGTATGAGATCATTAGAAAAAAAAGCCAAAATTGAGTGTAAACCACGAGTGGTATAATCAATTTTGGAGTGAAACCACGTGAGGGAGTGTTGTGAGATTATTTCTTTCTATTTTCTTTTGTTAAAATTTTAGGTTTTACAATCATGTAAAAAGACCACAAGTTCTTCTTACACAAATGATCATGTGATTCAAGCTATGCAACAGCAATTCAAAAGAATGTTTAATATGATGGCGGGAGTCAGTGAAAAATTGGAGAGGCATGATGGCATCCTTAATCAATTACAAGGGAGAGCCTGGGCGAAGGAGACTTCCACCAATTGGCCGAGAAGAATATGAAGGAGATGATGTTTTGAATGATGATCAAGTCACCTTGGTGGGACAGCAAATAATTCCTAGGAGACAAGCTAGGAGAGGACATCCAAATGATGATGTTGGTCGCGACCTTGGAAGCATCAAAATGAAGATTCCTTCATTCCAAGGGAAGAAATGATCCAGGATGTGTACGCTTGAATGGGAGGCGGAAAATGAAACTCATCTTGAATGTCATAATTATTGGGAGGAGAAAAAGGTAAAACTTACTTTGCTGTTGAGTTTAATGATTATGTAATTATTGGTAGGATCAATTTTGCAAGGAAAGACATAGAAATGGAGAAAGACCCGTGGAGTCTTGGAGGAAATGAAGCAAATCATGAGAAGAGGTTTGTTCCAAGCCACTACTATAGAGAGCTTCATCGAAGGTTATAAACTCTAAGTCAAGGATCCATGAGTGTGGAGGAGTATCACGAAAGAAATGGAGAAGGCTATGATTAGAGCAAATGTGGTACAAGATTGTGAAGCTACCATGGCAAGGGAGTTCTTGAGAGGGCTAAACAAAAACATTGTTGATGTTGTTGATTTGCAACATTATGTGGAGATTGAAGATATGGTGAATTTTGCCATGAGAAGTGGAAGGCAATTGAAAAGAAAGAGGTATGATTCTAAACCAAATATGGGTTTGTTGGGCTCTTTATGCAACCTACACCTAAGGCGGTGAACCCTCTGAGTGCAGCCTAGCACTAGTGAGTATCAAGGTCGTATCCACGGAGATCGGGTGAACCTAGAGTTACTCTTGCTTGCTATGTTATCTAGTCTAAAATAGGGTGTGAAAGTTCTAACATACCGGTAATGGTTATGAGTGCAATTAAGTAAATGAAGGACAACAATGGACAATTAAAAGACAATTGTAAAGAGAGAAATAAATCCAAAGGGAGCCTAAGTGATGGAATTCTAAAGATGAATTTTATGGATTGCCGATCTTGCTTACCCGTGCCTAAATCCTGAATTGAATCCGGTTCCTCTCTCGAGCTTCACGGATTCCTAAACCCTGCACTAACCTAATGGAATCTCTTCCTATCGGATTACTACAAATTAGCATTAAGTATGATTTAAGACTATTAAGAGTTGTTAGTTCTTAATCCGTGAGTAAATCAACCTCATCTCTAAGTGTTAACTACCGGTCCTTACTATTCAAAATCCGGTTGTAACAAGCATTTTCAATGTCAAGAAACAACCTAATAAACAATTAATCCAACGTCTCAAATTAATTGCATCAAACTTTTATTCTTGAATAGCAAGAAGATTGCAAGAATGATGATTATAAAAACTAACAATTAAGCATAATCCATCAGCAAAGGTGAACCCTAATGGATTCAAAGATCTAGCTGCTCATGTTCATAGTCAAAGCAATTAAAGAACAAAATAAGGAAAAACAAATTAAAGGTATGTACACCCTTCTCTTTCAAATTTGAATGAGAAACCCTAAATTGCAAATTCAAAATCTCAAACCCTAGTTGCCTCTTGAATGCTCCCAAAGTTTGTCTTGATCTTCAATTCGATGTTGGAATAAGTGGAATCCCCCCTTCAATTGATGAAAATTGATCTCTCCAGGGTCTACAATTGGGGTATAGGAAATATTTGATTAAGTGTGTGTCTTGGAATTGAGTCCAAAATCGTCCTCTTTTTATTAGAATTCAAAATCGCCCATATAGTTGATTGAGCGGTACTGTGAGATCCGGTGTCTTTGGTCTGTAGATTGTCTTGAGCCACCACAGGTCGACTCCTTCCAAACCGTGCCCAGGCGGTCTTGATCCACCAGTAGTCTTTGGAGGCCGTGATGACTACGAGTCGTCTTGAAATGGCACAATTGGGGATAGCCTCTTGATAATTCAGCAGGAGTCCAGGCCGTGCTCAACCCTCGGGGTGCTTGTTCTCGCCCAATTTGATGGATTTTGCTCCGTAATCCCACGTATTTCCCTCGATTACTAATGGTGTCCTTGAAAATGACACGAAGCGAAAGGGAAACAAAAGGCAGGTGATTCTAGCATAAAGCGGGATAATCATGCATAAAAATGTGAACAATCGGGCATGAAAACATGTATAGTATGATGCTTATCAAATTACCCCATGCTTAAACTTTTGCTTGTCCTCAAGTAATTTACAACTCACTCCTCAAAGATATCAAATAACTCGATCAAGCTGCATTGCAGGAGGTTAGCTCAAAATAAATTTCAAAACTCGTAATGATTTTTCCCGAAATCCCCAAATCACTAAATCCTTAAGAGAAAGAGCAAACTTAATAAAGTTGCTAAAGTTAAAATGATAAACCATCTAAATTAAGAAATTGAGAATCATGCCTCACAAGATATCACTCAAAACACACAGGTGTATATAGGTGAAAGAAGATCGCCAAGACTCTCGGCCATAAAAATCTGGAAAAAGTGCTTACCATGGGCTTGCTTATGGATTCAATCTCCATTACTACGAAATAATCAATATTCATGATCAAAGGGTCTTGAGCCCGGGGTTGTAATGGGGTTAAGGTAAGATGCGTATAAATATGGAAAGTAGGCTACAAGTTCTTTGGAAGTTAAGCAAGTAATGCAAGAAAGTAATGAAGGATCAAGTCTTTGTACCAAAATGAACACTAAGTTGCTCTAAAAATAAGATGATGCTCGAAATGAACTAAATTAATACTTTCTACTTTTTTTTTTGTTTTTTTATATAAATATATATATATTACAACTGATTTATGTAGGAGTTGTTGGTTATTGACACATACAATAATTGAAGGGAAGCATCTATGAAAAATCTAGCAACTTAGTGAAATATATGAATGCGGATTGATCCAAAGTAAAATGCAGCATAACTTATATAATTTCCGGCCAACAATGGTAGAAAGAATGGTCAAATGAATAGAAGTGATAAGATGAGTGTCAACTTTATTATTGTCAAGAAATGAATGGCTAAGGCTCAAAATTGGTTCACTAAGGGAAAAATAGGGTTAGGCTTTTTTTGGCCAAATTGTGTAAATCCTAAGTGCCCAAATCATCTCACGATCATTGACAATTCATGTAATTTCAGCGGATATAAAGCAAGTTCTAGAAGCGGAGATTACGTAAAATGCTCACTAATGAAGGAAAAGGGAGCATAATAGTGATGCACCAATTGGCTCAAAATCTCACCATTTGAGTGATTTAAAATTGCATGAATTCTCAACCCAAAGTTTAAACAGTCAATCATAATAATAAGCGGCAATATTAAGGTGTTCTATATCTATGATAAAGTAATATGGAAGAATTAAGGAAAATACCAGTTTTACCTAAAGGTTTGGATTGTAGTTGAGAGATTTATTCATTGCCTTCTTCCGAACAAGGTTCGATAAAAGCTATAAGGGAATCCATTCAAAGGAGAAAAAAGTCATCAACTACTTAATTAAAACAAAACTCAAGATAGGCACAACATCGGTAGGTCCTACCCCACATTTTAGTATAACAACATCCCACGGTGTTAGAGATTAGGCCCGAGGAAGCATATGATTCACACATTATGGTTATGGAAGATCATGCTGAATTTTTTTTTTGTTTGTTTTAATTAAAAAGCATAGTATTCTACTTAACATAAACAAACAAGTGCAAGGAAATAACATAAAAGTAAACAAGCTACAAGCAAGAAAGTAAAAGGAGATAACAAATTGAAAGAAAATAAATAAAAGAAAAAAAATAAAGAAAAGGATGGAGGAAAATATCACAAATTTTTTTCTTTCGGCTAGGAGTCTCTTGACGGTGTATCCTCCTTTGGTTGGATCTGCTTTGGAAGTTGGGGGCTAGGAAGTTCTTTGAGGTAGTTGCGGTGGTGGATCGAGTGCAGCGAAGCATGTCGCCAAATTGAACTCCATATCATCAATGGTAGTTGATTTTGTGCTCCGACCTCTTGCATCTTTTGAATCGCACTACTATGAAGTCATGCAGGTGGCTGTCTTTCTAAACCACTCGGGGAATTGTTGAAGTGCTCTTGTTCAAGCGCCCAATTGTGCCTTCGTTTCTTCTTGAAACCGCACAAACTCGATGTCTTCTTTCTGTGCTGTAGATCGCGACTCGATCTGGCAGTCGGCCAACGCATTGATCGGGCTCGATGGCTCTACCGAGATGAGAGGATGAGGCTCAGGATGAAGGCATAAACACTCTAGGCTGGGTTAGGAATCCTAACATCCGGAATCCCGGTAGAGCGGATGTTGGGCTCCTCTAGCCATTTGCCTCTCTAGCTTCCACGACTATTGTGCTTACGAGCCTATATTCAATACCATGTGGATGTCTAGTGGCCGTGATTATACGCATGTTGATCATTTATGCGATCCCTAGTGGTGTCATGTCACCAATATTTGAAAGCTCAAGGCAGACGGTCGTCCAATACATCTAGTCTCTTAGCTAACCTAGTCACATCGGTCGAAACAACAATGCATCTTCTTACGAGCGTCTACTATAAATGAGCGGACTTGGCGAGCCAATAAATATCCCAAGTCTAGCTTCTTGGAGTGTTGCATAGCCCGGAGAATAAAGACATCGATCTGTGTGACTGCCCAAAAGCTGTCCCTCGGCACTGTAATGGTGTAAGCTAGTAGGGTATGAATGTAGCGGAGATGGTCCGGTAGGCTAGATGCCTTAGACACCTTGGGTAGTATGTTTAGGCCTCATTACCAATGAATCCCACATGGCGTCATATGAAATTGGATGGATGTAGAGACAACCCTGATACTCCTCCCGAGATTTCTTGTTAGGTCCATAATCCCAAATGCATTCTAAATTGTGGGACCGACCTTGAGAACTCCCTTCCCCGAGCCTAAAATAAATTGCATCGGTGATGCCGGTTTGTGATCATTGCTGCGGGAAGAAGGTCTTTGAGGAACTCGATCGTAAGCTCACGGTAGGTTGGCTCAATGATGTCAAGGAATCTAGCATATGGCGGAGTCTCGATCGGTGTGTGCACATCTTGAGCCAATCCCACTCTCTCTAGGGATGTGAAGTCTATGCAGCGGCCCGCCATCACTTACTTCCATCTCATGACTTGGAATCTACTTTCATTTATACGCATTAGGGAATGTCCACAGTGGATGGCGGCCGGTGTGGATGGATTCACAGCGAGTGCTCTCCGAGGTCGGACTATTTCTTTGTGGTGGTGGAGGTGGAAGTCTTTGGTCTTTGGTTACGGTCTTTGTGGAGGCGTTCCTTCACCACGCGATCGCTTCTTTGGTAGCGGCCAGCGTTCGGTTACTTTCTCTGAGATTTATCGCGGTCAGTCATATCACTAATGCAGCGAATTATTAGTTTTGTAAATTCAAGTTAATGAAAATAATCACAGAATCAAATAATGATTATACTTGACTAGCAAACTTGTACAAACTAATAAGCGATATATATCAATCTAATTTATCATGAACCGGCAATTGCAATTTAAATCTAAACATTATTCATCTTTGTAGGCACATTTATTTCACAAACCCACTTATCAATTTCATAGCCAGCTACACACAAACACAACTAATGTAGATTAACTAACCAAGGTCATATAGTTACAATATAGAGCCGCTAAAATATCTAGCATGTCTAGCAAAGTATATGTCTAAAATAGAGTGAAATCATAATAATAAATAAAATATATATAATGCAACAGATGAAGGACTTACTTGAGTTCGCTTAGGAAAGTGAGAAGGGTGAGATAGGGGTATAAGAACAACACCTTTGAGCTAAGAAAAACAAAGGGAAGCAAAATTTTGGAGGCCTCCAATTCTTATAGGCACGGTTTGACGCGGGTGAGGGTAAGGCCGTCTTTGATCGGCAACTAGGACTCGGCCGTCTTTGATCCTTTAACCTCTTTGGATGCTCCTTGGCACGGGCATTGCAGTAGTGCTTCAGCCGCAGCTGGGGTTGTGTCCGTCGCGCCTTGAAGCCGTGACAATTGCTCTTTATCCTTCAACACGGTCTTGACTCTGGCCGTGCTCATCGGCCGCGGCACGGTGATCTGACCGTGATGGACCACGAAGCCGTGGTGAAGCGGGTGTTTACAGGCTTGCCTTTTGCCGACTCGAGTCGCCTTGCCCCCATACCTATAATTAACACATATGCATGTAATTAGATCATTAAACAAGTAGATATGGTCAAGCGGAAGAGTTTGTCCTCTTGATTCTATAAGTCAGAAAATTAAAATTAACCTAATTATTTTTAAGCAACTATAATAAAGTCAAATGAAAATAATGAAACAATCGCAACTAATTAAAAACATGAAAGTATAATCCAAGTCGGATATACGGAAGTGCTTATTTGCGAGTCTTAAGCGTGACTCATTCGGATCACCCTTCTGTGCATACAAAGCCAGTCAACTCGTTGCTCACTATCCAACGAGTTACAATGATATCGCTTTAGCCGATGGCCGTTCACTTTGAAGTTCCCCTTCTCGGATGATGCAACTCTACCACTCGATATGGAAAGACTTGTCCAGATCTGAAATGGTCCGGACCAGCGAGTGCAGCAGCTTTCGGGAAGCAGACGAAGGCGAGAGTTGTAAAGCAACACTCGATCCCAAACTGAAATTCCTTAGGCTCACGAATCCTTTGATCATGCCATTTCTTAGTCCTTGCTTTTGTAAGTTGAGGAGTTTTAGTATACTGCTGGCGCCCACTCATCTAGCTCACTCGGTACGCCATTGTCGCTCCTTACTGCGCGAATCAATATCAAAGTTACAAGTTCTAAGGGCCCAAAGTGCCTATGCTCTAACTCAGCGGGCAAATGACATGACTTTCCATAAACAAGGGCGATAGGGGCGTAAAACCTATAGATGTCCTAAAGCGGTCCTAAGCGCCCATAATGCATCATCTAACTTAAGAGTCCATTCCTTCCCTCCGGTACTAACGGTTCTCTCTAAAATCACGTTTAATACCCTATTAGTTACCTCGACACGCTTGTAGTGCAGGGGTGATGGGAGTAGAGGCAGATGAGTAACTCCGTCTAGCTTAAGTACTTTCTCTAATTGGGTGTTGCGGAAATGTGTTCCTCTATCACTAATAAGCGCCCTAGGTATGCCAAACCTAGCAAACAATCGCTTAAGGAACTGCAGACAACCCTAGCATCATCGATTAGCTCTGACTGGGCTTGAGGCCAGCAGAAATATTCAACAGCAACCGGAATGTACTTATTACCATACTGAAGAGGGAAAGGGTCCCGTGAAGTCGATGCCCCGGACATCAAGAATCTCAATGACTTGCACCTTTGGTTTGGGGCATCTCATCACGAGAAGAGATATTACTGCTGTGGCAAGGGTCCTGAACCTTAACAAATTTCGTGCATCTTGGAAGGCGTAGGCTAATAGAATCCCGCCTCTAGCACCTTCCTCGCGGTATGGTTTGCTGCTTGATGACCTCCGTTGGGTCCCTCATGGCATTGCTTTAATATTTGGAGAGTCTCCTCGCCATATACACAATGACGAATCACACGATCTGCACATACTTTAAACAAAAGGGATCTTCCCAAATATAGTATTTCAAATCGGTGAAGAATTTCTTCTTTTCTTTGATACGTCATACCCTTTGGTAGAACCCTAGCAACCAAATAGTTAGCATAATCGGGAAAACTAGGGAGTATCGGTGTATACAGGTGACATACAAATGTTCTTACGGAAATCGATCATTTATGGTCGTCTCATCAAGTGCATCTAAGTGAGGATTTTCCAATCTCGATAAATGGTCCGTACCGGATTCTCCGCCCTTCTTATCCTTGATCTCGATGTCAAATTCACGTAACAAAAGAATCCACCGAATCAATCTCGGTTTAGCATCATTTTTAGGAATAAGTACCTCAATCTTGAGTGGTCCGTGAAGACAATGGTTTTGGAGAGAGCGAGGTATGATCTAAACTTGTCGAAGGCGTAAACAACCTTGATAACTCCTTCTACTGTGGTGGTGTAGTGTTCTTGGGCTCCTGTCAAGGTCTTGCTGGCGTAGTAAATGGGTTGAAACTTCTTTTCAATCCTCTGTCCAACCGCAGTTCAAGCGCATAATCACTAGCATCGCACATCGAGTTCAAGCGACCCCGTCGGGAGAAACCATGATTGGGGCACGTAGTTAAATTTCTTAAGTAACTCAAGCGCCGCGCATGCATCATCAAAAATAAAAGGTACATCCTTAACTAACAATTGAGTGAGGGCCTAGCAATCTTAGAAAAATCTCTAATAAATCTCTATAAAACCTGCATGGCCCGGAAAACTCTATGACCTTACTTGAGAACTAGGAGGAGGTAGCTTAGATATTACTTCTACCTTAGCTCTATCCACCTCCATCCCGGCTGAGAGATCTTATGCCCTAAAACAATCCCCTCTCTTACCATGAAATGACATTTTCCCGGTTTAGTACCAAGTTAGCCTCAGTACATCTAGCTAACATGCGCTCGAGTTTGCCGAACAAAGAGAGAAAGAATTACTAAAAATAGAGAAGTCATCCATAAATACCTCCATAGACTCCTCAATCATGTCCTCAAAATAGCCATCATGCCCATTTGAAATGTAGGCCGGTGCATTGCACGATCCGAATGGCATCCGTCTATAAGCAAAGCGTCCCGTAAGGGGCGGGGTGAAGGTAGTCTTCTCTTGGTCCTTAGGTGCAATAGGAATCCGAAAGTAACACGAAAAGCCATCAAGAAAACAATAAAACATGTGGCTGCTAAGCGTTCAATCATCCCGATCAATGAAAGGAAGAGGAAAGTGGTCCTTCCGAGTTACATCATTAAGCCTACGGTAATCAATGCAAACTTGGGCTTTATTACCGTCCGAGTCGGGATCGACTCATCCTTCTCATTCCTTACCAACATGATGCCTCCTTTCTTGGGTACAGCACGCAGGACTAACCCACGAGCTGTCGGAAATGGGATATATCAAACTGCATTAAGAAGTTTAATTACCTCCTTCTTTACCACTTCTTTCATGTTCGGATTGAGTCGTCTTTGAGGTGAATGGCAAGCTGGCTTGTCCTAATGAAATCTTATGAGGCGGAAACTTGGATTTATGCACGGGATACTCGGCTATATTGAAAGCAAAGGCCTTCTTGTACTTCCTTAGAACTTCCAATGACATGGCTTGTTCTTGAGGAGTTAGATCGGGCTGCTATGATTCTTGTGGCGCTTCTCTTCATCCAGGAAGGCATAAACCAAGTGGCTCGGTAATTCCTTGATTCTAAAGCTGGTGGGTCCTCGAATGAAGTCTTTACTTTCCGTACCCCGGACTGTCAAGAAAAATATAGGGATCGGGTTGACAAGCTCGGCTCGGAAGCCAATAAAGCAATGAGTTGCTCCAACACTTGCTCATTGGACAACTCCTCCTCATCCCTCGACTAATGCTACTTGCGAAAGGGTCGACATAAAATTTATTGTAAATGGGACTCAACCACATCATCAATAACATCAATAGAACATACAGTATTATCATAGTCCGATTGTTGTCTCATGGAAGTGGCCGGGTCAAAGGTAATGGTCTCATCATTAACTCTAAGCTTAAGCTTTCCATCGCTTACATCGATAATGACCCTTGATGTAGCTAGGAAAGGCCTACCCAGGGATAAGAGGTACAGTGCTATCACCCTCCATATCCATTACCACAAAATCTATAGGAAAGATAAATTTATCTACCTTTACAAGTACATCTTCAACAATACCTCTAGGAATTTTAACGATCCTATCGCTAATTGAACACTCATCCTAGTAGGCTTTGGCTCATGCAACCCTAATTTGGCAAATAAACTAGTGGGCATTAAGTTATCTTGGCTCTAAATCAGCCAATGCACCACTAATTGATAAATCACCAATCATATAAGGGATAGTAAAACTCCACTGGATCTCACGTCGCTTGAGTGGCGTTTGTTCGGAGAATAGCTGAACACTCCTCATTAAGCACCACTGACCAAGATCCTCCAACTTCCTCTTGTTGCTCAAAATCTCCTTTAAAAACTTGGCGTATTTGGCATCTGTGAAATTGCCTCAACAAAAGGTAAGTTAATTTTGCTTAAATAAGTCAAGAAACTTCTTGTATTGCTTGTCCACCATATCCCTGTCTCAACCTTGCAGGATATGAGTGCAGAAACGGGTCGATGCTCACAGGCTCTTTGCTGTCTTCTTTCTTTCTCTCATTCTCTACCATCTCAAGGTCTGGTCCTTCCTTAGGCCGGCTCGACACCTTGCGATTGTATTATCCTTATCATTTAAAGGCGAAGAACCGGTCAAATTCTTACACAGGCATGAGGTGATAGCTTTGCAATGCTCCCTCGGGTTTGACTCTATAGTGCTAGGGAGGCGATCCTGAAGGTCTCTCCGAAAGCATCTTAGAAATTTGGCCAATTTGAGTCTCCAAGTTCAGATCGAGGCCTGCTGATTCCTAAGTGCACTATCGGTCTACTGGAATCTTGTTTGTAGATGTCACAAACTTCATCATGAGCTCCTCTAAATTTGACTTCTTTTCTTGGGAGGAGGAGCTTGTGCAGGCCGGTGGTTATTCTTTGTGGTACATTGATGAAGTCTTTGGAAACTGGCGGACCACGGGCATTATTGTTCCTCCAAACTGAAATTGGGGTGATTCGCCATCCAGGGTTGTATGTATTCTTTATAAGGGTTATTCTGCTGTCTTGGGGCATTCCCATATAATCAACTGTTCAACATCGGAAGATATAGTAGAATTAGATGGAAAATTAATAGAAGATGAAGCAAACATACCTCCATGATCAGTTCATCCATCTCGGGCCACCACAAAACTTCGCGACCAACGTTCATTGCGTGAGCCGTATCTTGGAGTTGGTCGATCTTCTTGGCTAGAAGCTCCACTTGAGCCGCTAAGGCTCTTTGTATAGAGTCCACTTGGTTGACCACTCCTTGTCTTCCTGGTCGGTTCTAGAGGATTGCCATTGATAGTTGTTCATGGCCATTTCCTCTATCAAGTTCGAGCTTGCTCGGGGCGTCTCTTGTTTAGCGCCCTCTGCGGCATCCACCATACGCCTCGTTGAGAGGTTCAACCCATTGTAGAAGGTCTGAACACGCATCCCTGCTGGCAATCCGTGATGTGGGCGGCATCTCAAAAGATCTTTAAATCTCTCCCATGCATTGTACATGCTTTCATCATCAAAGCGCACAAAGAAGATATGTCATTTCTAAGTTTAGCGGTTTTAGCGGGAGGAAAATACTTATATAAAAATTTTTATTGGCGCCTTCCGGGTAGTGATAAATACATTGTGGAAGAGATTGCAACCATCTCTTTGCTCTGTCCTTCAAGGAAAATGGAAATAATTTCAGTAGAATGGCATCATCGGTTGTTCCATTTATTTTGAATGTGTCATAAATCTCCAAAAGTTGGAGATATGTGCATTGGGATCCTCATTGGGCAATCCTCCAAACGCACGCTTTGTTGGATCATCTGGATAACATTGGCCTTTATCTCAAAATTGTTGGCCGCTGACAGAGTCCGACTATACTAGTTTTGTCCCATCCAAAGATGGTCGAGCAAACTCGTACATCGTTCTCTGATCCTCGTGGGGTCATGGTTTTCCATCGTGTCTAGTCTATCCACGGGTATCTCAACCTCAATCTCCTCCTCTTCTAATTGCAACCTCTTCCTTAAGAGTCACGGGGATCGTTTTGGATCGGATAGAGGCTCTATAAGATTCGAGTTTGAGCTCCGGTCATAAACTACACAAACCGAAAGTCCACACAACCAGATCAACAAAAATAATATAATAATAAATAATAATAGAATTAAAGAATAAATGAATAAAACAAATAATGACTAAATTAACACAAAAACAATTCACTCTAGTTCACCGTTCTGGGTTCCGCAATGGTGCCAAAACTTGATGGTTTCTTTATGCAACCTACACCTAAGGCGGTGAACCTCTGAGTGCGACCTAGCACTGAGTGAGTATCAAGGTCGTATCCACGGAGATCGGGTGAACCTAGAGTTACTACTGCTATGTTATCTAGTCCGAAATAGGGTGTGAAAGTTCTAACATACCGACTAATGGTTATGAGTGCAATTAAGTAAATGAAGGACAACAATGGACAATTAAAAGACAATTGTAAAGAGAGAAATAAATCCAAAAGGGAGCCTAAGTGATGGAATTCTAAAGATGAATTTAATGGATTGCCGATCTTGCTTACCCGTGCCTAAATCTGAATTGAATCTAGGTTCCTCTCTCGAGCTTACCGGATTCCTAAACCTGCACTAACCTAATGGAATCTCTTCCTATCAGGATTACTACAAATTAGCATTAAGTATGATTTAAGACTATTAAGAGTTGTTAGTTCTTAATCCGTGAGTAAATCAACCTCATCTCTAAGTGTTAACTACCGGTCCTTACTATTCAAAATCCAATTGTAACAAGCATTTCTCAATGTCAAGAAACAACCTAATAAACAATTAATCCAACGTCTCAAATTAATTGCATCAAACTTTTATTACTGAATAGCAAGAAGATTGCAAGAATTGACAATTATAAAAAACTAACAATTAAGCATAATCCATCAACAAAGGTGAACCCTAATGGATTCAAAAGATCTAAGCGCTCATGTTCATAGTCAAAGCAATTAAAGAACAAAATAAGGAAAAACAAATTAAAGGTATGTACACCCTTCTCTTTCAAGTTTGAATGAGAAACCCTAAATTGCAAATTCAAAATCTCAAACCCTAGTTGCCTCTTGAATGCTCCCAAAGTTTGTCTTGATCTTCGATTCGATGTTGGAATAAGTGGAATCCCCCCTTCCAATTGATGAAAATTGATCTCTCCAGGTCTACAATTGAGGTATAGGAAATATTTGATTAAGTGTGTGTCTTGGAATTGAGTCCAAAAATCGTCCTTTTTTTATTAAATTCAAAATCGCCTATATAGTTGATTGACTACGCAGTAAGTCCGGTGATGATTCCTGAATAGAATCCGGTGTCTTTGAATCTGTAAATCTGTTGTCTTTGAGCCAGCCACCAAGGCCGTGCCCAGTGGTCGATCCACAAAGTCAGGCGTCTTTGGAGGCCGTGGTGACTCTGAAGGCGTCTTTGAAATGGCACAATTGGGGATAGCCTCTTGATAATTCAACACGGTAGGAGTCCGGTACGTGCTCAACCCTCGGGGTGCTTGTTCTCGCCCAATTTGATGGATTTTGCTCCGTAATCCCACGTATTTCCCTCGATTCGATGGTGTCCTTAGAAATGACACGAAATGAAAAGGGAAACAAAAGACAGTGATTCTAGCATAAAGCGGGATAATCATGCATAAAAATGTGAACAATCGGGCATGAAAACATGTATAGTATGATGCTTATCAAGGGGTATATTTATGAGAGAACAACCGCGGGGATGTATTCTTCTTGGAAAAATTCTTGGGAAAAGGTATATTTATCATATACCTTTTACTAAGTCAAATGTTATATTAATGAATATGAGAAATCAACCTTGTAAACCTTAACAAGGGTATATTTTTAATATGAGGAAAATAACACCATAAGAGGGTATATTTGTTTAAATTATAAATCAACCCCTTATCAACCCCAAACTAGGGAAAAGAACTACGCAAATGTTTTAAGTGTTTGAAAAATAACACCATGGGCACATTTATGAATGTCGAGGTGTAAAATAAGAAAGGGGTATATATTTTTTAATATGAGAAAACCCGTGTACAAGGTATATCTATAGTCTGAAAAAATAACTCGTAATGCGGGTATATTTATGAGTATGAAAAACGACCTTTGAAATGGGGTATATTTATAAATATGAGAAAACAAGCGTAAAATTGGTTATATATTTTTCCAAAAGAGTCCGTAAGAGGGTAATATAAGAAAATAACCTCATAAAAGAGTATATTTGTGAATTTAAAAAACAACTCCATAATAGTACTAATAATTTAATAACCCGTAAAAATAGGTAATTCAGTGATACAAGAGATCAATCCCTAGTAGAGGGGTATGTTTAATTTGAGAAAACAACCCATAAGAGGGGTATATTTATAAATATTTGAAAACCACCCGTAATGCGGGATATTTATCAATTGGAGAAAATAACCTTGTAATTTTGGTATATTTGTGAGAATGAAGAAAATAACTTCCTAAAGGGATTAATTCTATAATATGAGAAATCAACCTACTAAGAGGGGTATATTTTTGAATATGAGAAAACAACCCCCGAAATAGGGTATATTTTTTAATTTGAGAAAATAACACCATAGGAGGGGTATATTTGTCAATATTTTAAATTATCCCGTAAGAGGGGTATATTTGTGAGTATATGATAGAGGAACCCTGTAAAAGGGGTATATTTGTAAATATGAGAAAATAATCCCCTAAGAGCGGTATATTTGTGAATATGAGAAAATAATCTCGTAAGAGCGGTATATTTATGAATATGAGAAAATAACCCCGTAAGATTGGTATATTTGTGAGTATGAGAAAAGAACCCTATAAGAGGGGTATATTTATGAATTTGAGAAAACAACCCCGTAAGAGAGGTATATTTTTTAGTATGAGAAAAGAACCCCATAAGAGCGGTATATTTATGAATATGAGAAAATAACTCTGTAATAGTGGAATATTTATGAGTATCAGAAAACAACTCCATAAAAGTGGTATATTTTTTAAAATGAGAAGACAAACCCGTAAGAGGAGTATATTTGTCAATATAAGAAAACAACCCCGTAAGTCGGGTATATTTCTGAATATGTGAATGATCCCCATATGAGAGGTATATTTATAAATATGAGAAAACAACCACATAGAAAGGGTATATTTTTCATATGAAAAAATAACCCCGCAAGATGGGTACTTTTGTCAATATTAGAAAACAACCCGTAAGAGGCATATATTTATAAATATGAGAAAACAACCTCATAAGTGGGGTATATTTGTGAATATGGAAAAAGAATCCCGCAGGAGTGGTGCATTTGTGAATATGAGAAAATAACCCTATAAGAGGGGTATATTTGTGAGTTTGAGAAAACAACCCCGTAAAAGGGATATATTTGTGAATATGAGAAAACAACTTTGCAATATTGGTATATTTATGAGTATTAGAGAACAACCCCAAAAAAGGGGTATATTTTTTAATATGAGAAAACAACCCCGTAAGAGGGGTATATTTGTTAATAGAAGAAAACAACCCAGTTAGTTCGGTATATTTGTGAGTATGAGTAAACAACGTCGTAAAAGGGATATGTAACGCCTGCATTTTCTCATCATCCATGTTATGTGCATTTACATTTAATCATTGGGCATATGATGGTATATCAATGATATTTTTATTTTATGAGAACATATATATATTAATTATAAGTAGAGAATAAGAAGCATGATATTAGATTATTAATTTAGATAAGTTGATTAAGTACTTGGGTTATGTGTATTAAGCCTTAAGACTTAATTGAACCAATAGTTGAAGGTTGGGTAAATAGATTGGACTTAAAAGATACAATTAAAAGTTAGTACCTATATATGGTTAGTAAGAATTAATTTAGGGTGATAAAAATAGTTTAGTAGGTGGTGGCATTAAGAGAGGAATATTGGAAATTGGAACCATGAGTAAGCTCATTTTACCTCTTCATTTCTCTAAAATTCGTACATGGCCAAAAACACAAAATTTGGAATAAGAGAGAGGAGTGGAATACCTAGAAAACTTAAGATTAAGATAGGATTTTGCCAACTATTGAAGGAGCCAAGCTAAAGCTAAAGGATTTAAGCATATTAGCAACCCAAAAGCTGAAATTGGTAAGTTGTTACTTGAGTGTTATAAATTCGTCATTAGGGTTCTTGATTACAAATTGGAAAAACTTCATTTGATGGTCTCATTGATTAATTAAAGGTCTGATTATCATGAATTAGTAGAGTATTGAATGATTGCATAAAGATTAAGCTTGATTTAAGTTTAAGTATGTTAAGATAGAAAACTGTCAAAATTCCAGCAACCTTGATGTTCTGTATTTTAGGCATAACATGGGTTATATAAGTCCAAATTAAGCTTAATTGGTGTCTATGGAAAGTTTAGAGAGTCCTCTATAACTTTTTAGTTTTGTGATTTTGCTATTGTTGCCGTTTTGGTTGCTTAAATTGAGCAAACAGATTGCTGCTCGGGTACAACTAGCTGTATGACCCTTGCTCAGTAATTTGAAAATAATTAAATCTATAGAAGTCGGAATTGAGTAATTCTTCTTGGAGATGAAACTAGACGCATAAATGGATATGTCAATTTAATATGAGATTTTTGTATTAAGCCAATTTTGCCCAGCAATAAATATACCTTGGTACTAAATTCTGTCTAGAAAACAGAAATGTTGGAGATTAGTTTTATGCAATTTATTGATGTTAATTTGAGTTAGATTGGTATTTAACTAGATGGGAAATGTTTATAGGATATTAAAACAGTAATTGAGAGTCTTAGAGGAAGAGTTAGACCTATGAATTAGAGAGGGGATGATCTTGTAATGCATTAGAACTCGCATTTACATGAATATTTGTAATATGCATGAAATGTGAATTGATGAATGTGTTGACGGTACTCAAAGGCCCGGAAAGGAAGTTGTGGAGAAAGGAGGTTCTTATATGCTAAAGGAATAAGTATATTTTGAGTAAGTAAATAGTTAATATTTGCTATGTTCATATATTTAATCAAATGTTCCATGAAATGGTTGCGTTTGCTTAATATTGTTTATGTTTGAATGACTGAGATGGAAATGATTGGTGTGGAGTGGAACAATTGTTATTGCTGAAATATGATATAAGTGAAATGATTGAATTGTGATGTTAAGTGCATATGTGCATGTGAATGGTGGATTCCCCTATGAAAAAAAGATATATATATAAAGCCTTGGGAGGCTAAAGCCTAGAGAGGCTATAAAAGTGTATAATGTGAGATGAGGCGGGCGAGCTTACGTGTGTGATATGTGAGGATGAGGCGGAGCAGCACATTAAAGGGGATCCACAAGCCGTGAGAACTAACCATAATTGTTGAATTGTATTTCTTCTATGATGGTTGTAATGAATTGAGTAGAATGGTATGACTTTATACCTAAACTATGAATATCATGGAAAGTTATGTGATTGGGTGGAAATTGTATTAAGTGTATGTGATATAGATTATGTTGATTATTTATTTACTAAGCTGGAGGCTCACCCCTCTCCAAAATTTTTCTTTTCAGGTTTGTAAATAGTAGTGCATCCGTTGGTTGTATGCGAAGTCTAGCTTTTAGCAGTTCTGTCAAGTTGGGCGGTTTTGTGAAGTCTCCTCCCGATGCATTTTTGTATGCAGTTATGTGATATATATGGAAGTATGCCTTATAAGGCATAAGAAGATGTTTGTAATACTTGTTAAATGATGTTTAAGTATAATCATATGTTTATATGTTAATAACCTTGTGTCTGGATTCTTAACAACCTACATATTGACCTATCTACTTGTAGTATATATTCTACGACGCTTGTATGCTTCCTGGCTAATGTTTATTGGTTAGCATGTGATGGGGGTGTTACAGGATATATTTATGAATATGAGAAATCAACCCTACAACATAGGTAATATTCTTATGGAGTATATTTGTGAGTGATAGAACAGCCCAATAAAAGGGGTGTATTTGTCAATATAAAAATACCCGTAATAGGGGTATATTTGTGAATATGATGAAACTACCTTATAAGAGGGGTATATTTGTGAATATGAGAAATTTACCCTATAAGAGGGGTATATTTGTGAATATGAGAAAACAACACCGTAATAAAGGTATATCTATGAATATAAGAAATTAACCCCGTAAGAGGGGTATATTTATAAATGTGAGAAAACAACCGCGTAAAAGGAGTATATTTTTTAATATGAGAAACCAACCTCATAAGAGGGGTATATTTGCAACATAAGAAAACAATCTCGTAAATTAGGTATATTTATGAATATAAGAAATGTGAGTATGACGAAACAACATCGTAAATTGTGAGTATGACGAAACAACATCGTAAAAGGGATATAGTTATGAATATAAGAAATCAACCTAGTAAGAAGGGTATATTTTTGAATATGAGGAAACAACCTCGTAACAGGGGTATTGTCACGACCCCACCCGTGGGCCCGTGACTGGCACTAGGGAATGGGTAGGCTTAAGGCCACCGAAACCCGTAGTAAGCCTGACACTCACTGATTTCTCAAATTAATATTATTAAAGCCACAATTTATCTTAATAGTTACACTTTACAAAATTACTTCGGTCTACCAGAAAAACTAGGCGAGACCCGAAGCTCAGAAAATTTACAACTGATACATTTACTATTACTACTGCGGAGAATCTAAGATTTACCAATTTACATACCAAATCAAATACATCACCCGATGATGAAGGAGTCAAGATTCTTGAATAAGAGTCGCGGGAGAACTAACGATCACGAATCGAAAAAAACATAAATGGAGTATGGGTCTCTAGAGTGAGTTAAAATCAAATAATCTAGAGACTATTGCTTCTTCTCAGAAAACATAGATTATTCAAATCAGTATATCAAACCATACTATAATTATACCCTACTATTTCCTTCACATAAAAATATCAATCATTCGAATCAAAATATCAACCATGCATGTAAATACAATCCATATTATAATCATACCATAATAAATAAATAAATGAATAATAAAAATATATTTTTACTTTTACGGGACGAGTGGCTCAGTAGAACCCTAACCCCAAATTCTAATAGCCTTTCGGCTCTCTTAATCCAACAGTGCGGCAGAGAGCAAGCTCGATCGGGGTCCTTACCTCCGACTGAACACTTGAATTCCAAATAAGCCGGCCAGAGAGCATCGCTCGATCGGGGACCTTAACTCCGTAATCAATCGAACTCAGCCCGAGAGAGCAAGCTCGATCGGGCAAACAAATCCATAATAACCTTATATCCATGATCATTACGGTGCGCGCGTCCTGATGTAACCCATCAGGCGGCATGTTCTACAAGCCACATTTCCCAATTCGCAATCATCACATATAATAAATATCATTATCTGATGAACTCAACCAACACGTATCGAAATAAAGATTAAAGATTTAAGGTAAAACAACGTGCAATTTGTGAGGGGAAAAATAATAACGCTTATCTTATTATAACATACTAATAATAATATTTATATTATTTCAAATATTAATAATCAAGTGAAATCATTTATCTTGCGATACTAATAATCATATTAAGCACAAATTCTAAATAGTATATTAAAATCAGACTAGCAATAGCGCAAAGATTAAATGACTTTAACTCACAGGTTTGGCGACCTCCTAGCTCTGCTCCGGTGCCTCGGTAGGAGCGAGCCGAACAGACAGATCATCTAATCACGGAAAACAATTTATCAATACGCTGAGACAATCCATCATTAATCCTAGGTCTAGACTCCTAGGACTGACTATCTAAGAATCTCGACTCGGAAGAATTCTACCGAAAATCCGGCAGAACCTCCCCTACAACATGAACATTACCCCCCGTAAAAACGGGTCCAGGACCTGCCAGAAAAACACTCCAAATATCCAACAATTAAAACAACGGGAGTCGGGTCCCCAAACTTCACTATTTCCCGACTCGCCACACGACAAAAATACAAGGGCAGCGGACAATTATTTTGACTCACAATATCATCAAATACACAATATAATCCAATAGACACAATTAAACCAAGAATTTCTAAAATTAATGGGCCAAAGAAAAATTAAGGGCCTTTCGATCGCTCGGTCGACTTCTCCGGCCGGGAGTCCGATCGACGATCGGGACACACCATCGGACTCCTGGCAATGGCGGCAGCGATCCCGCTTCGATTTTCCGATCCGACACCCGATCATCCGGAGAGATTTGGGGACGACCTTGACCGTCGATTTGCAAACGAAGCCCGATCGCCCACGAAATCAGTGCCATCGCGAAGCTTGAGCAGAGGAGAGTCGGGATATGCCCTCCGATCAACCATCCTCCGGCCGGATCTCGCCGGAAAAACCCAAAAACGCGGCTGCCTCCACTTTCTCTCTCCACCGGATCTTCCGTCTCCCGGCCACCACAGGCGTCGCCACTTCTGCGGAAGAGCACTCATGAGAGGAGCCGATCGCCACCAACTCGGCGACCAACACGGAAAAGGCTCACAGGCTTGCGCCGGCGCTCTTCGCCGCCCTGGGCTTCTTTGCCGCCATTGCCGTCTTGCCTGGCCGTTCCGTCGGCCCGGTAGCTCACGCCCCGGCCGCCACCGACGACGCCTCGCCTTCCTCCCCTTCTTCTTGACCATCGCCCTCTCTCTCCTCGATTTCTTTCCCTTCAATACTCGACATTTGACCCCTGAACTTTTCTTATTACAATTTGGTCCCTCAACTTTCTTAATTACTTACAATTTCATCCTGCAGAATTCCAATTTGACCCCCAAACTTCTTTTTAGCCTTTCAATTAAGCCCCTAACTATTTAATTTGGGCCAAATCCGAATTAATGAAAATACACAATTACAAAAATACCACCATATTTATTTACAAAAATACCAAGCTCACAAATTTCCATTAAAACCCCATAAAAATAACATTATACTTTCAATCCTTATTCCAAAATAAATTTCCAATTTAGTCCTAATACATAATTAAATTAAATAATCAAATTCCAACTTAAAATTTAATACTACTAATCAATTAAAATACTAATTTTCCCAAAATTCTTTTATAAAAACATCCTTTATAATTTCTTCCAAAATTTTTCAATATATAATTTTACTTATATAAATATGCATTTGGGAAAATTTTGAATAACCAAAATATAATCATTTCTCAAATAATTTACTTGAATAATTTCTTAAAATTTCAAACTAATTGGGTATAGAAAATAACTCATTTATTTGATTAATATTAAATTTTTCATTAAATCATTTCAAATTAAACCCAATAAAAATAAAGCTAAAATTAACTTAAATAAAAAACTCATTATTAAATATATAAAAAAAATTTCGGGTGTTACAGGTATATTTTTAATATGACAAAATAACACCATAAAAATGATATATTTGTCAATATTATAAATCAATCTCGTAAGAGGGGTATTTTTGTAAGTATGATAGAACAACCCCGTAAAAGGAGTGTATATGTCAATATAAGAAAACAACCCCGTAATAGGGGTATATTTGTGAATATGAGAAAACTTTGCTATAAGAGGAATATACAGTGAATATGAGAAAACAACACCGTAATAGGGGTATATTTATAAATATGAGAAATCAACCCCGTATGAGGTGTATATTTATGAATATGGGAAAATAACCGTGTGAAAGGGGTATATTTCTTAATATGAGAAAAATACCTCATAAGGTATATCTATGAGTATAAGAAAATAACCATGTAAGTCGGTATATTTGTGAGTATGATAAAACAATAGCGTAAAGGGGGTATATTTATGAATATGAGAAAACAGCCACGTAAAATAGGTACATTTTTCTTATGAGAAAACAATCTCGTAAGAGGAGTATATTTGTCAATATTAAAAAACAACACTGTGAGAGGGGTTTGTAAATGTGAGAAACAACCCCGTAAGAGTGGTATATTTGTGAATATAAGAAAAGAGCCCTATAATAGGGGTATATTTTTTAATATGAGAAAATAACACCATAAGAGGGGTATATTTGTCAATATTAGAAATCAACTCCGTAAGAGGGATATATTTGTGAGTATAACAGAACAACCCCGTAAAAGTTGTTTATTTATCATTATAAGAAAACAACCCCATAAGTGAGGTATATTTATGAATATGAGAAAACAATCCCATAAGAGGGGTATATTTGTAATTTTGAGAAAACAACTCCGTAAGAGGGGTATATTTGTGAATGTGAGAAAGTAACCCCGTAAGAATAGTATATTTGTGAGTATCAGAAAACAACCCTACAAAAGGGGTATATTGATGTGCGTAAAATATACACATCTAAATGGGATTTTTAAGATTGATTTTATGGACATTTGGATGTGAGTTCTATTCTCATACTCACATATATACCCCTCTTATGGGGTTGGTTTCTCATATTCACAAATAGACCCCTCTGAGAGGGTTATTTTCTCACACTCACAAATATACCCCTTTTACGGGATTCTTTTCTCATATTCATATATATAACCCTCTTATGGGGTTGGTTTCTCATATTCACAAATATACCCCACTTAGGAGGTTGATTACTTATATTCATAAATATACTCCTTTTTACGGAGTTATTTGCTTATACTCACAAATATACTCCACTTACGGGGTCATTTTCTACTAATAAATATACCTCTCTAAAGGAGTTGTTTTCTCATATTATATAATATAACATTTATACGCTTGTGTTTTTTCATACTCACAAATATATCCCCTCCTATGAAGTTGTTTTTTCAATATTAAAAAATATACCCTAATTATGGGGTTGTTTTCTTATACTCATAAATATACCCCTCTTACGGGGTTGTTTTCTCATAATAAATATAACCTTATTATGGGATTGTTTTCTCATACTCACAAATATAGCTCTATTATGTGGTTGATTTCTCATATTCATAAATATATCTCTTTTATGGTGCGTTTACACATACTCACAAATATTACCCGATTTACAGGGTTGTTTTATGATATTGACAAATATACCCCTCTTACGGGATTAATTTCTCATATTTATATTTATACTCTTTTTACGGCATTGTTTCCTCATATTCACAAATATACCCCTCTAACGGTGTTGTTTTCTCATATTCACAAATATACTCTCACAAGGATATTTTCTAAGTTTTACAAATATGCTCATGTTACGGTGTTGTTTTCTCATATTAAAAAATATATTCCTTTTACAAGTGTGTTTTCTCATACTTACAAATATACCCCTCTTACGGGGTTGTTTTCTCATATTCACAAATATTCCTACCTTACGGGATCATTTTCTCAAATCCAAAATATACCCTTTTTACGGCTTCGTTAACTCATAGTCACAAATATACTTCATTTATGGAGTTGTTTTCTCATATTAAAATAATATATCCCTATTATGGGGTTACTTTCTCATACTCACAAATATACCCCTCTTACGGGATTGATTTTTCATATTTACAAATTTACCCCTTTTACAACGGTGTATCCTGATATTCATAAATATACCCTCTTACGAGGTTGTTTACTCATTTCACAAATATACCACTCTCACGGGTTTTTTTTTAATTTCTATAAATATACCACTCTTACGGGATTGTCTTCTCATATTAAAAAATATACCTCTTTTACGCGGATGTTCTCTCATACTCACAAATATACCCCTCTTACATGTTTGTTTTCTCATATACACAAATATTCCCATCTTACGGGATTGTTTTCTTATATTAAAAAATATATCAATTTTCATGAAGTTATTAACTCAGTCATAAATATATTCCATTTACGGGATTGTTTTCTCATATTCACAAATCTACACCACTTACGGGGTTGATTTCTCATATTCATAAATATATTCCTTTTACGGCGTTATTTGCTCATACTAACAAATATACCTGACTTACATGATTGTTTTCTGATATTGACAAATATACCCCACTTACGGTGTTGTCTTCTCGTTAATATGGGGTTCTATTCTCATACTCATAATTTTACCTTCTTATGTCATACTTACATATATATCTTACGGGGTTGGTTTCTTGTATTCATAAATATACCCCTCTTACGGAGTTGTTTTCTCATACTCATAAATATACCCCTCTTATGGGGTTCTTGTCTCATATTCATATATATACTCCTCTTACATTGTTGGTTTCTCATATTCACAAATATACTCCACTTAGGAGGTTGATTACTCATATTCATAAATATACCCGTTTTACGGTGTTGTTTCCTCATACTTAAAAATATACTCCACTTACGGGGTTGTTTTCTACTGTTAACAAATATACCGCTTTAAAGGGGTTGTTTTCTTATATTATATAATATACCCTTTATAAGCGGGTGTTTTCTCATACTCACAAATATATCCTACTTTCGGAGTTATTTTCTCATATTAAAAAAAATACTCCAATTATGAGGTTGTTTTCTCATACTCACAAATATACCCCTCTTACAGGGTTGTTTTCTCATATTAAAAAATATACCCCTATTATGTGATTATTTTCTCATACTCACAAATATTACCCTCTTATGCGATTGATTTCTCATATCCATAAATATATCCCTTTTACGATATTGTTTACATGTACTCACAAATATACCCGACTTACACGGTTGTTTTCTTATATTGATAAATATTTTCCTTTTACGGGGTTGATTTATCATATTCATAAATATACCCCTTTTGCAACGTTGTTTCCTTATACTCATATATATTTTCCTTTTACGGGGTTGATTTATCATATTCATAAATATACCCCTTTTGCAACGTTGTTTCCTTATACTCATATATATACTCCATTTACGAGGTTGTTGTCTTCTATTCATAAATATTTCGATCTTACGGGATTATTTTCTCATATTCAAAATACACCCTGTTTACGGTGTTGTTAATTCATAATTACAAATATACTCCATTTACGGAGTCATTTTCTTATATTGAAAAATATACTCCTCTTATGGGGTTGTTTTCTGATACTCACAAATACACCCCTGTTACAGGGTTGATTTCTCATGTTCATAAATATACCCCTTTTACGATGGTATTTTCTCATAATAACAAATATACCCCTCTTACAGGTTTATTTTCTCATAGTCACAAATATTCCCATCTTACGGGGTTGTTTTTTTATATTAAAAAATATACTCTTTTTACGGCTTTGTTAACTCATAGTCATAAATTTACTCCATTTACGGAGTTGTTTTCTCATATTACAAAAATATACCCCTATTATGGAGTTATTTTCTCATACTCACAAATATACCCATTTTACGGGGTTGATTTCTCATATTCATAAATATACCCATTTTACGAAGTTGTTTCCTCATATTCACAAATATACCCCTCTTACGGGGTTGTCTTCTCATATTTATAAATATACCTCTCTCACGGTGTTCTTTTATGATTTTTACAAGTATACCCCGCGTACGGGATTATTTTTTCATATTAAAAAATATATCCCTTTTATGAGGGTGTTTTCTCATACTCACAAATATACCCTTCCTACGAGGTTGTTTTCTTATATTCACAAATATATCCTTCTTACGAGGTTGATTTCTCATATTCATAAATATATTCTTTTTACAATGGTTTTAACTCATAGTCACAAATATACTCCATTTACGGAGTTATTTTCTTATATTAAAAAAATATAACCCTATTATATGGGTTATTTTCTCATACTCACAAACATACCCGTTTTACGGGGTTGATTTCTCATATCCATAAATATATCCCTCTCACAGGGTTGTTTTTTAATTTTTACAAATATACCCCTCTTACGGGGTTGTTTTCTCATATTAAGAAATATACCCCTTTTACGCGAATATTTTCTCACACTCACAAATATACCCCTCTTACAGAATTGCTTTTTCATATTCAGAAATATACCCCTCTTACGAGGTTGATTTCTCATATTCATAAATATGCCTCTTTTACAACGTTGTTTCCTTATATTCACAAATATACTTCAGTTATGAGGTTGTTTTCTTCTATTACCAAATATACCCCTATGAAGAGGTTGTTTTTTCATACGCAGAAATATACCCTTTGTACAAGGTTGTTTTCTAATATTGACAAATAAACCCCTCTTACGGGGTTATTTTTTTATACTCACAAATATACCCCTCTCACGGGGTTTTTCTCTAATTTTTACAAATATACCTCTCTTACTCGGTTATTTTCTTATATTGACAAATATACCCCTCTCACGGGGTTGTTTTCTCAAATTAAGAAATAAATCCCTTTTAAGGGGTTGTTTTCTCATATTCACAAATATACCCCTCTTACGAGGATGATTTCTCATATTCATAAATACGTTGTTGTTCCCTCATACTCACAAATATACTCAACATACGGGGTCGATTTCTTCTATTAACTATTATACCCGTTTAAAGGGGTTGTTTTCTCATATTAAAAAATATACCGCTTTTATGCGGGTGTTTTCTCATACTCTCAAATATACCCCTCTTATAGGGTTGTTTTCTCATATTCACAAATATACCCCTCTTACAGGGTTGTTCTCTCATATTTCCCAATATACCCCTCTTGCGGGGTTATTTTCTGATATTGACAAATATAATCCTTTATTGGGGTTGTTCTCTCATACTCACAAATATACCCTTTTCACGGGGTTGTTTTCTAATATTGACAAATATACCACTCTTACGGGGTTGCTTTCTCATATTAAAAGACATATCCCAATTGTGGGATTGCTCTCTCATATTACCAATGTAACACCCGGAATTTTTTTTATATATTTAATAATGAGTTTTTTATTTAAGTTAATTTTAGCTTTATTTTTATTGGGTTTAATTTGAAATGATTTAATGAAAAATTTAATATTAATCAAATAAATGAGTTATTTTCTATACCCAATTAGTTTGAAATTTTAAGAAATTATTCAAGTAAATTATTTGAGAAATGATTATATTTTGGTTATTCAAAATTTTTCCTAATGCATATTTATATAAGTAAAATTATATATTGGAAAATTATGGTAGAATTGTAAAGGATGTGTTTATAAAAGAATTTTGGGAAAATTGATTATTTAATTTAATTGTGTGTTAGGACTAAATTGGAAATTTATTTTGGAATAAGGATTGAAAGTATAATGTTATTTTTTATGGGGTTTTAATGAAAATTTGTGAGCTTGGTATTTTTGTAAATAAATATGTCGGTCAGCGGTATTTTTGTAATTGTGTATTTTCAATAATTCAAATTTGGCCCAGATTAAATAGTTAGGGGCTTAATTGAAAGGCTAAAAAGAAGTTTGGGGGTCAAATTGGAATTCTGCGGGATGAAATTGTAAGTAATTAAGAAAGTTGAGGGACCAAATTGTAATAAGGAAAAGTTCAGGGGTCAAATGTCGATATTAAAGGGAAAGAAATCGGGGAAGAAGAAAGGAGGAGAGAGAGAGAGTCGGGAAGAAAGTGAGGGGACAGCTGCAGCGTCGGTGGCCGTCGGGCGTGGGGCCATGAGCGGGCGGCGTCTTGTTGGCAGCGGGCGGCGATGCGGCTTGTGGCGGCGGGAATCAGCGATGTGGCGTGACTTCGAAGGCCGTTCCGTGGTTTGACCTTCACGGTGATCTTGGTGGCGATCGGCTCCCCTTGGAGAGAGCTTCCTTTTGGCCGGTAGCGGCGTCGGTTTGGTGGCGGAGGAGAGTTCGTGAAGTGGAAAGCCGCGTTTTGGGCTTTCCGGCGAGCTCCGGCCGGAGGATGGACGATCGGAGGACGTATCCCGACTCTCCTCATCTTAAGCTTCGCGATGGCACTTTGGTTTCGTGGCGATCGAGCTTCGTTCGCGAATCGGCCAGTCGAGATCGTTCTCAAATCTCTCCGGATGGTCGGGTGTCATATCGGAAAATCGGGCGGGGATCATCATCGGTAGCGTCGTTGTGAGTCCGATGGTGTGTTCGGATCGTCGATCGGACTCCGGCCGAGTCGGCCGGCGATCGGCGTCTCGGTAATTATCTTTGGCCCGTTAATTTTAGAAATTCTTGGTTTAATTGTGTCTATTGGATTATATTGAGTATTTGATGATATTTGTGAGTCATAAATAATTGTCATCGGTTTGCCTCGTATTTTGTCTTTGTGTGGCGGTCGGAAATTAGTGAAGTTTGGGGACCCGACTCCCGTTGTTTATATTGTTGGATATTTGGAGTGTTTTTCTGGCAGGTCCTGGACCTGTTTTTACGGGGGGTAATGTTCGTGTTGTAGGGGAGGTTCTACCGGATTTTTGGTAGAATTCTCCCGAGTCGAGATTCTTAGACAGTCAGTCCTAGGAGTCTAGACCTAGGATTAATGATCGATTGTCTCGGTATTGATAAATTGTTTTCGTGATTAGATGATCATGCATTGGCTCGCTCCAACCGAGGCACCGGAGCGAGCTAGGAGGTCGCCCAATCCCTGTGAGTTAAAGTCATTTAATCATTGCACTATTGCTAAGTCCGATTTAATATGCTATTTTGAAAGTTTATGCATAATATGGTTATTAGTATCATAGCGTAAATGATTTCAACTGGACTATTAATTATTGAAAATTATATAAATATTATTATTAGTAACGTTATAATAATACAGATATTATTATTCACGAAGCCACGAATTGCACGTTGCCTTATCCTAAATTTTTAATCTTTATTTCGATAAGTGTTGAATGATTTCATTAGACAATGATATTTATTAAATGTGGTGATTGCGATTTGGGAAATGTGGCTTGTAGAACAGGCCACTGATGGGTTACATCAGACCGCATGCCACCGGTAATGATCATGGATATAAGATTATTATGGATTTATACCGCCTGATCGAGCATTGCTCTCGGGCTGAGTTCGATTGATTCTGCGGAGTTAAGGTCCCCGATCGAGCGATGCTCTCGGCCGGCTTATTTGGAATTCAAGTGTTCGAGTTTGGAGGTAAGGACCACGATCGAGCTTGCTCTCCGGGGCGCTAGTCTTATTGGATTAAGAGAGCCGAATGGCTACTAGATTTTGGGGTTTAGGGTTCTCTAGAGCCACTCGTCCCGTAAAAGTAAATATATATTTTTATTTATTTATTTATTATGGTATTTGATTATAATGTGATTTGTATTTACGTGCATGGTTGATATTTTGATTCGAATGATTAATATTTTATGTGAAGGAAATAGTAGGGTATGATTATAGTATGGTTTGATATCGATTTGAATAATCTATGTTTTTCCGAGAAGAAGCAATAGTCCCTAGATTATTTGATTTTAACTCACTCTCGAGGATCTCATTTCTGTTTTTGATTCGTATTAGTCCTCTCGCGATTCTTATTCAGTAACCCGACTTCTTCATCATCGGGTGATGTATTTGATTTGGTATGTAAATTGGTAAATCTTAGATTCTCCGCAGTAGTAATAGTAAATGTATCAGTTGTAAATTTTCTGAGCTTCAGGTCTCGCGTAGTTTTTCTGGCAGACCGAAGTATTTATGTAGAATGTAGCTATTAAGATAATTTGTGGTTTTAATAATATTAATTTGAGATGAGATTTGTTTAAATCAGTGAGTGTCAGGCTTACTACGGGTTTCGGTGGCCTTAAGCCTACCCATTCCCTAGTGCCGGTCACGGGCCCACGGGTGGGGTCGTGACAACCAATATACCCCTCTTTCGGGGTTGATTTCTCATATTTATAAATATATCCCTTTTACATTGTTGTTTCCTCATATTCACAAATATATCTGACTTACGTAGTTGTTTTCTTATATTGACAAATATACCCCATTTACAGAGTTATTTTCTCATATTAAAAAATATACAACTGTTATAGAGTGATTCTCTCATACTCATAAATATATCCCTCCTACGGGTTTCTTTTCTCATATTTACAAATATACCTCTCTTATGGGATGGTTTTCTCATTTTCATAAAAACAACCCTCTTACGGGGTTGTTTTCTTATATTGAAAAACACACCTCTTTTATCGGGATGTTGTATCATACCCACAATTATATCGCTTCTTACTGGGTTGATTTCGTATATAAATATATCCCTTTTACGGTATTGTACTCATAATAAAAAACATACTTGACTTACGAGGTGGTTTTCTAATATTTATAAATATATTCTGTTACGACATTGTTTTCTCATATTAAAATATATATCCCTATTATGGGGTTGTTTTCTCATACTCATGAATATAACCCTTTTACGGGGTTTTTTCTCATTTTCACATATAGACCCCTCTCACGAGGTTAGTTTCTCATATTCACAAATATGCCCCACTTATGGGGTTATTTTCTCATACTCACAAATATACCCCTCTTACAGGATTCTTTTCTCATATTCATAAATATACCCCACTTACGGTGTTAGTTTCTCATATTTACAAATATACCCTTCTGACGCACTCGTTTCCTCATACACACAAATATACTCCACTTGCGGGGTTGTTCTCTTTTATTAACAAATATACCCCTCTGAAGGGTTTGTTCTCTCATTTTAAAAAATATACCCTTTTACGCGGGTGGTATCTTACACTCACAAATATACTCCTCTTACGAGGTTGTTTTCTCACACTAAAAAATGTACCCTATTATGGGGTTGTTTTCTCATGCTCACAAATGTACCCCTCTTACGGGGTTGCTTTTTCATATTAAAAAAATATACCCCTATTATGGGGTTGTTTTCTCATACTCACAAATATAGCCCTCATATGGGATTGATTTTTCATATTTATAAATATATCCCTTTTACAGCATTGTTTACCCAAACTCACAAATATACTCGACTCACGGGGTTGTTTTCTTATATTGACAAATATACTACTCTTACGAGGTTGATTTCTCATATTCACAAATATACCCCCATTACGATATTATTTCCTAATATTCAGAAATATACCCTTCTTACGGGGTTGTTCTCTCATATTCACAAATATACCCCTCTCACGGGGTTGTTTTCTAATTTTTACTAGCGTCCCCCTCTTAGGGGTTGTTTTCTTATATTAAAAAAATACACCTTTTACGCGGGTGTTTTTCCATACTCATAAATATACACCCCTTTTATAGGATTATTTTCTTATATTCACAAATATAGCACTCTTACGAGGTTGATTTCTCATATTTATAAAAATACATCTTTTACGGTGTTGTTTCCTCATACTCACAAATATACTCCATTTACGGGGTTATTTTCTTGTATTAACAAATATACCCCTCTGAAAGGGTTGTTTTCTCATATTAAAATATTTACTCTTATTACGTGATTATTTTTTCATACTCATAAATATACCCCTCTTACGTGGTTGCTTTCTCATATTCATAAATATACCCCTCTTACGGTGTTGGTTTCTCATACTAAAAAATATACCACTATTATGGGGTTATTTTCTCATACTAACAAATATACCCCTCTTATGGGATTGATTTCTCATATTCCTAAATATATCCCTTTTATGGCGTTTTTCACTAATAGTCACAAATATACCAACTTCCCGAGTTGATCGCTCATATCCATAATTATACCCATCTTACGACGTTATTTCCGCATATTCATAAATATACCTCTCTTGCGGGTTTATTTTCTCATATTCATAAATATACCCCTCTCACGGGATTGTTAGCTAATTTTTACAAATATATCCCTCTTACGGGGTTGTTTTCTTATATTAAAGAATATACCTTTTTTCTCCGGGTGTTTTCTCATACTCACAAATATATCCCTCTTACGGGATTATTTTTGCATATTAAAAAACTTACCCCTATTATGGGGTTGTTTTCTCATACTCACAAATATAGCGCACTTAGGGGGTTGTTTTCTTATATTCACAAATATACCCCCTTACGGGGTTATTTTCTTATAGTCACAAATATGCTCCTTTTACGGTTTGTTTCCTTATACTCACAAATATACTCCAGTTACAGGGTTGTTTTCTTCTATTAACAAATATACCCCTCTAAACGAGTTGTTTTATCATATTATAAAATATGCCCCTTTTACGCGGGCGTTTTCTCATACTCACAAATGTACCCCTCTTATAGGGTTGTTTTATCATATTAATAAATAAACCACTCTTCCGGGATTGATTTCTCAAATTCACAAATATACCCCTTTTACGGCGTTGTTTCCTTATATTCATTAATATGCCCCTTTTATAGGATTGTTATATAATACTCACAAATATACTCCTCTTACGGGGTTATATTCTAATATTGTTAAATATACCCCTCTTACGGGATTGTTTTTTGATATAAAAATATATACCCCTCTTACGAGGTTGTTTTCTCATATTCATAAATATACCTCTCTTTCAGGGTTGTTTTCTCATATTCACAAATATAGCACTCTTATGGGGTGTACTTTGTTATATTAATAAATATACACCTTTACAGGGTTGTTCTATCATACTCACAACAAATATACCCCTACTATGAGTTTGTTTTCTAATATTGATAAATATACCCCTCTTTAATAGGACTCCTTACAAGCGTTGTTTTTATCTACCATTATCTAAAAATAATCAAATTATTAATGACTGGACGAAACCAAGAAATAACCCCTAATGTGCGAAATTATAGAAGATTCCCTTTAAGATCAAACAATTCCATCGAATTGAGTATGATTGTATGTGTGATAGCAATTACTATACTAGGAATATTAATGAACCCAATTATTGAAATTGCTCAAGATACCCTTTTTTAGCTTCTAGAATCTATTTCTTAGTTCAAGATCCCTCTTGCTAACTGGAATCAAAGAATTGGTAGATCTGTTCCGCCCAAAATGGGAATGGGTTAGGGTTATGAACTTATAATCTATAATCTGATAATTTTATTTTCTCATATTCATAAATATATCTCTCTTACGGGGTTGATTTTCCATATTCAGAAATATATCCATTTTAAGGTGTTGTTTAGTCATATTCATAAATTTATCACTATTATGGGGTTGTTTACTCATGCTCACAAATATACCCGACTTACAAGGTTATTTTCTTATATTGACAAATATACCCCTCTTATGGGGTTCTTTTGTCATATTAAAAATATTACCCCTTTTATGGAGTTATTTTTTCAAACTCACAAATATACCCCTTTTATGGGGTTCTCTTCTTATATTCATAAATATAGCCCTCTTACAGGGTTATTTTCTCATATTCACAAATATACCCCTTTTCCGGAGTTATTTTCTCATATTCATAAATATACCCTTCTTACGGGGTGCTTTTGTCATATTTACAAATATATCTCTATTATAGGATTATTCTCTCATATTCACAAATATACCCCTCTTATGGGGTCGTTTATAGAGATGAAAAGATATTCCCCTTTTACGTTGTTGTTTTCTCATACTCATAAATATACCCCACTTGTAAGGTTGTTTTGTCATATTCATAAATATACCGCTATTATAGGGTTGTTTTCTTATATTCACAATATATCGCTCTTATGGGGTGTCTTCTCATACTCACAACAAATACACCCGACGTATAGAATTCTTTTATATATTGATAAATATACCCCTTTTATGGGGTTGTTCTATCATACTCACAACAAATATACCCCTCTTATGCGGTTATTTTCTAATATTGGAAAATATACCCATCTTATTGGATTGTTTTCTCATATTAAAAAATATACCCCTTTTATGGGGTTGATTTCTCATACTCACAAATATACCCCTCTCATGGGGTTGTTTTCTGACACAACATACCCCTCTCACAGGGTTATTTTCTCATATCCATAAATATAACCCTGTTGCGGGGTTATTTTCTCATATTAAAGAATATACCCCTCCTACGGGGTTGTTTTTGTATATTAAAAATAGGCCCCTATTCTGGGGTTGTTTTCTCACACTTAGAAATCTACCCATGTTACGTGGTTTTTTTTTTATATTAAAAAATATACCCCTATTATGGGGTTGTTTTCTCATACTCATAAATATACACCTCTTACGAGATTATTTTCTCATATTCACAAATATATCTCTCTTATGGGGTTGTTATCTCATATTCACATATATACCCCTATTACGAGGGGTATATACCGCTTGTATGGGGCGTTTTATCTTATATTGACACATATACCCCTTTTACGGGGTTGTTCTATCATACTCACAACAAATATACCCTTCTTTCTAGGTTGTTTTCTCAAATTAAAAAATATACCCCTCTTATGGGGTTGTTTTCTCATATTAAAAAAAATACCCCTATTATGAGATTCTTTTCTCATATTCACAAATATAACCCTCTTACGGGGTTGTTTTCTCATATTAAAAAATATACCCCTATTGTAAGGTTGTTTTCTTATATTTACCAATATACACCACTTACGGGGTTGATTTCTCATATTCTTAAATATGCCCCGTTTACGATGTTGTTTCCTCATATTCACAAATGTACCACTCTTATGATGTTGTTTTCTCATATTCATAAATATATCCCTCTTATGGGGTTGTTTACTAATTTTTACAAATATAACTCTCTTAAGGGGTTGTTTTCTCATATTAAAAAATATACTCCTTTTATGTGATTGTTTTCTTAACTCACAAATACACACCTTTTACGGGGTTGTTTTCTCATATTCACAAATATACCCGTCTTACAGTGTTTATTTCTCATATTCATAAATATACCCCTATTACGATGATGTTTCCTCAAACTCAAAAATATACCCCACGTACGGGGTTGTTTTCTTATATTGATAAATATACTCTTCTTACGTGGTTGTTTTGTCATATTAAAAGATATACCCTTTTTATGGGGTTGGTTTCCAAAGCTTACAAATATACCACTCTTACGGGATTATTTTTCTATATTTACAAATATACCCCTCATATGGGGTTGCATTTTCATATTCATAAATATACCCATCTTACGAGGTTGTTTTCTTAAATTGACTAATACACCGCTGTTATGTGGTTGTTTTCTCATATTAAAAAATATACCCCTTTTACATGGTTGGTTTCTCATACTCACAAATATAGCCCTCTTATGGGGTTGTTTTCTTAAATTCATAAATATACCCCTCTTACAAGGTTTATTTCTCATATTAATAAATATATCCAATTTACGACGTTGTTTACTAATACTCATAAATACAACCCTCTTATGGGGCTGTATTCTCGTATTAAAGATATACCCCTATTATGGGTCTACTTTCTCATACTCACAAATATACCCCTTTTACGGGTTTTTTTCTCATATTCACAAATATACCCCTCTTATCGGGTTCTTTGCTTATATTCACAAATATAACCCTCTTACGGGGTTGTTTTCTCATATTCATAAATATACTCCACTTACGGGTTTGATTTCTCATATTCATAAATATATCGCCTTTATGGCGTTGTATACTCAAACTCAGAAATAAAGCTGACTTACAGGGTTGTTTTCTTATACTAACAAATGTACCTCTCTTACGAGGTTGATTTCTCATATACATTAATGTATCCCTTTTACGACGTTGTTTACTCATACTAACAATTATACCCGACTCTTGGGGTTGTTTTCTAATATTGAAAAATATACCTCTCTTACAGGGTTGTTTTCTCATATTAAAAAATATACTCCTCTTACAGGATTGTTTTCTCATATCAAAAAATATACCCCTACTATGGAGTTGTTTTCTCATACTTGCAAATATACCCTTCTTACGAGGTTGTTTTTTCATATTAAGAAATATATTCCTATTATGGGGTTGTTTCTTCATACTTACAAATATACCCCTCTTACGGGGTTGTTTTCGCGTATTCACAAATATTCCCTTCTTACGAGGTTGTTTTCTTATTTTCACATATACACCTCTACCCCGGGGTTGTTCTATTATACTCACAAATATACCGCTCTTACGAGGTTCTTTGTTATATTGACAAATACACCCCTTTTATGGGGTTGTTCTATCACTCACGAATATACTCCTCTTACGAGGTTGTTTTCTAATATTGACAAATATATGCTTCTAATGGGGTTGTTTTCTCAAATTGAAAAGTATACCCTTGTTACGGGGTTGTTTCTCATATTCACAAATATACCCCTCTTACAAGGTTGACTTCTCATAATCACAAATATATCCCTCTTACAGTGTTATTTACTCATACTCACAAATATACCCGACTTATGGGTTGTTTTCTTATATTCAGAAATATAATCCTATTATAGGGTTATTTTCTTGTATTAAAAAATATACTCCTGTTATTGTGTTGTTTTCTCAAACTGAGAAATATACTCTTCTTCAAGGGTTGTACTCTTATATTCACAAATGTAACCCTCATATGGTGTTGATTTCTCATATTCATAAATATATCCCTTTTACGGCGTTGTTTACTCATACTAACAAATGTACCCGACTTACGGGCTTGACAAATATTGATACATATACCCCTCTTACGAGCTTGCTTTCTCATATTAATAAATATACCCTTATTTGCGGTTGTTCTTTTATATTAAAAATATACCCCGATTATGGGGTTGTTTTCTAATACTCACAAATATACCCCTCTTATGAGGTTGTTTTCTCATATTAAAAAATAAACCCCTATTATCAGGTATTTTCTCATACTCACAATTATACCCCTCTAACGGGGTTGTTTTCTAATATTTACAAATATACCCATCCTACGGGGTTGTTTTCTCATTTTAAAAGTATACCTCTGTTACGGGGTTGTTTTCTCATATTCACAAATATACCCCTCTTACGGGGTTGATTTCTTATATTCATAAATAGCCCTTTTTATGGTATTGTCTTCTCATACTTAAAAATAGACTGCATGTACGGGGTTATACCTGAGGTTGTTTACTCATACTCACAAATCTACCTGACTTAGGGGGTTCTTTCTTATATTGACAAATATATCCCTTTTATAGGATTGTTCTTTGATACTCATAAATAAAGCACTCTGACGGGGTTATTTTCTCATATGTAGAATTATACCCATCTTATTTGGTTGTTTTCTCATATTCAAAAATTTATCTCTCTTACGGGGTTGTTTGCTCTTATGAAAATACATACCCCTTTTATGTGGTTGTTTTCTCATATTCACAAATATACCCCATATATGAGTTTGGTTTCTCATATTCATAAAATATTCCTTTTCCGGGATTGTTTACTCATACTCACAAATATACCCGATAAAGGGGTTCGTTTCTTATATTGACAAATATACCAGTCTTATGGGGTTCTTTTCTCATATTAAAAAATATATTCTTTTTATGTTGTTGTTTTCTCAAACTCAAAGATATACTACTCTTATAGTGTTGTTTTCTCGTATTCATAAATATACTCCTCTTACAAGGATATTTTCTAATATTAACAAATATACCTCTCTTACGAGGAATGTTTTCTCATATTATAAGATATACCTCTTTTACGCTGTTGTTTTCTCATATATACAAATATACCGCTCTTATGGGGTTGATTTCTCATATTAAAAAACATACCACTTTTACGGCATTGTTTCCTCTGAGTCATAAATATACCCCACTTACGGGGTTATTTTCTAATATTTACGAAAATACCCCTCTTACGGGGTTGTTTTCTCATATGAAAAATTATACCCTTTCTATGTGGTTGTTCTCTCATATTCACAAATATACCCCTCATATGGGCTTGATTTTTCATATTCATAAATGTATCCCTTTTATAGGGTTGTTTACTCATATTGACAAATATACCCGACCTATGGGGTTGTATTCTTATATTGACCAATATACCCCTCTTACAAGGTTGTTTTTTTATATTAAAAAATATACTTCTTTTATGTGGTTGTCTCAAGCTCACAAATGTACCCCTCTTACAGGGTTGTTTCTTATATTCACAAATATACCACTTTTAAGTAGTTTTTTTCTCATACACATAAATATACCAATCATACGGGTTTGATTTCTCATATTCATAAATGTATCCCTTTTATGGGGTTGTTTACACATACTTAAAAATATACCCGTCTTAGCCCTCTTACGGGATTATTTCCTTATATTATAAACATACCACCTTTTATGGGGTTGTTTACTCATTCTCAGAAATATAGCCCTCTTATGGAGTTATTTTCTCATATTTATAAATATTCTCGTCTTACGGGATTGTTCTTTGATACTCACAAATAAAGCACTCTTACGAGGTTATTTTCTGATATTCACAAATGTATCCCTCTTACAGGGTTGTTTTCTCATATTCACAAATTTACCACTCTTAAGGTGTTGTTTTCTAATATTGACAAAAATACCCCTCTTACGGGATTATTTTCTCATATGAAAAAATGTACCCCATTTATGTGGTTCTTTTGTCATATTCACAAATATACCCCTCATACGGGGTTGCTTTCTCATATTCATAAATGTATCCCTTTTACGGTGTTGTTTACTCATACTCACAAATATACCCGACTTAGAGGGTTGTTTTCTTATATTAATAAATATAGCACTCTCACGGGGTATCTTCTCATATTGAAAAATATACCCATTTTATATTGTTATTGTTTGATACTCACAAATATACCACTATGACTGGGTTATTTTCTCATATTCACAAATATACCCCTCTTACGGGATTATTCTCTCATATTCACAAATATACCCCTCTTACGAGGTTGTTTTCTCATATAAAAAATATACTCCTTTATTTATATGGTTGTTTTCTAATATTCACAAATATGTCCCTCATACGGTGTTGATTTCTTAATTCATAAATGTATCTATTTTACAGGGCTGTTTACTCTAACTCACAAATATTGACAAATATAACCATCTTACGAGGTTGTTTTCTCCTATTAAAAAACATACCCTTTTATGGGGTTGTTCTCTAATACTCACAAATAAAGCACCCTGACGGGGTAATTTTCTCATATTCACAAATTTACCTCCCTTACAGTGTTATTATCTATTATTGATAAAAATACCCCTCTTATGGGGTTGTTTTCTCATACTGAGAAATATAGCCGACTTAGGGGGTTGTTTTCTTATATTGACAAATATACCCCTCTTACGGGGTTGTTTTCTCATATTAAAAAATACACCTCTTTTATGCGGTTTTTACTCACACTCTCAGATATATCCGACTTAGGGGGTTGTTTTCTTATATTAACAAATATATCCCTCATACGAGGTTGTTTTCTTATATTAAAAAATATACCACTTTTATAGGTTTATTCTCTCATTCTCAGAAATATACCCCTCGTATGGGGTTATTTTCTCATATTCACAAATATTCCCTCTTACGGGGTCGTTTTTTTATACTCACAAATACATCCCTTTTACGTGGTTATTTCCTTATATTGATAAATACACCCATTTTGCGGGGTTGTTCTATCATACTCACAAATATACCCCTCATACGGGTTTCTTTTTAATTTTGACAAATATACCTCTCTTTTGGGTTGTTTTCTCATATTAAAAATATACTCCTGTTACGGGATTATTTTCTCTGATTCACAAATATGGCCCTTCTACGGGGATGATTTTTCATATTCATAAATGTAACTTTTTTACAGTGTTGTTTACTCATACTCACAAATATACCCAATTTAGGAGGGGTCTTTTCTTATACGGACAAATATACCACTCCTACGGTGTTGTTTTCTCCTATTAAAAAATATACCCCTTTCATAGGGTTGTTCTCTCATATTAAAAAATATACTCCTCTTACAGGGTTGTTTTCTTATATTGACAAATATACCTCTTTTACAGTGTTATTTCCTAATACAAATAAAAATACCCCTTTTACGGGATTATTTTCTCATATGAATAAATATACCCTTTTTGTGGGGTTGTTTACTCATACTCACAAATATACCTGACATAGTGGGTTGTTTTCTTATATTGACAAATATACCAGTCTTACGGGGTTTTTTTCTCATATTAAAAATATACCCCTTTTATGTGGTTGTTTTCTCAGACTCACAAATATACCCTACTTCCTCGGTTGTTTTCTCATATCCATAAATATACGCTTCTTACGGTGTTGTTTTCTAATATTGACAAATATACCAGATATAAGGAGTTGTTCTCTTATATTGCCAAATAAACCCCTCTTACGGAGTTATTTTTTCATATTAAAAAATATATCCTTTTATGGGTTGTTTACTCATATTGACAAATATAGCCGATTTAAGGGGTTGTTTTCTTGTATCAACAAATATACCCCTCTTACGGGGTTATTTCTCATATTAAAAAATATACCTCTTTTATAGGGTGTTTACTCATATTGAGAAATATAGCCGATTTAAGGGGTTGTTTTCTTGTATTAACAAATATACCCCTCTTACGGGGTTATTTTATCATATTAAGAAATATACCCCTTTTATGGGGTATTTCTCTTATACTCATAAATATACCATTCTAACGGGTTATTTTCTCATATTCACAAATATATCCCTTTTATGGGGTTGGTTTCTCATATTCATAAATTTACCTCCGTTACGGTGTGATTTTCTAATATTGACAAAAATACCGCTCTTATGGGGTTGTTTACTCAAGGTATTTATAGTCCTCCTACAACCCTGGAATGACACTAGAAAAGGAATAAAATCACTTAGGAAATAATATATTACTTCCCAAACTAAATAAGAAATAAATTCCTAAATAGCTAAAAAAACATTTGTCTCAAAAAGCACAATGTCAAAAGAACAAGTTTCAAGTAGTATTGGAGCATCCATTGAGAAAACTTTGCAAGCAATGGAAAGGAGTTTAAAAGAATGTATAGGTGGATGGATGATGTTGTTGAAAGTGTGAGAAGGCAAGGTGAAACTATTACAAGGATTCAAAATGAGCCTAAAATAGAAACCACTCTTAGTGGAGATGACCATCCTATAAGACACAATAGGAGATCAAGGCAAGATGGTATAGATCGCAACCTAGGTAGCATCAAAATGAAAATTCCTTCCTTTTAAGGAAAGAATGAGCCTGATGTCTACTTGGAATGGGAGCAAAAGGTGGAGATGATCTTCGAATGCCATAACTATTGGGAGGAGAGAAAGGTAAAATTTGTTGCCTTTGAGTTTTGTGATTACGCTAGTGTTTGGTAGCATCAATTGTAAGGGAAAGGAGACGAAATAGAGAAAGACCTATAGGATTTGAATGAAGATGAAACGCATCATGAGGAAGAGGTTCATTCCTAACCATTACTATAGAAATTTGCATCAATGATTACAAACTCTCAAGTAAAGAACCATGAGTGCGGAGGAGTACCACAAAGAAATGGAAATGGCTATGATTAAAGCAAATGTGGAGGAGGATAGAGAGGCCACAACACAGCAAGATTCTTGAATCGTCTAAGTAAGAATATTGCTGATCTTGTGGACTTGCAACATTATGTAGAGCTTGAGGACATGCTGAATGTGACCATGAAAATTGAAAGGCAACTCAAGCGAAATGGTCCAAGTAAGTTTGATTCAAAACTTAATTCGAGTTATAGTTCTTCTAATTGGAAATCAAATTGGAGTAAAAATGATGATAAATTTGCTAAGCCTAAAGTGGATGAGAATAAGAATAAAAATGAAATAGGAGCAAAAATAAAATTGAGAATCAAGCTAATCAATCTAGAAACCTGAAGTGTTTTAAGTGTCTTGGACATGGTTATTATGCACGTGATTGGCTTAATAAAAGGATCATGATTGTTAAAGATGGAATTGTTAAATCTAAAAGTGAAAATAAAAATGTTGATGAGAATGATGACATGTCAACTTTAGAGGATGTTAGTGATGTTGAGTATGTAAAGGGGATGTGTTAGTAGTACAACTCACACTTAATTTGCAATGTAAACATGATGAACATGGAGAGCAGCGTGAGAATTTGTTTCATACTAATTGTTTAATTGCTAATAATTTATGTAATATGATTTTTGATAGTGAAAGTTGTACTAATGTTGCTAGTACTTTGCTTCTGGAGAAATTGAAATTACCAACTACCAAACACCCAAGGTCTTACAAGTTGCAATGGTTGAATGATAGTGGTGTTGTGAAGGTAACTAAGCAAGTGCTAATTTCTTTTTCCATTAGGAGATATAAGGATGAGGTGCTTTGTGATGTGGTTACCATGTATGCTGGATATGTTTTGTTGGGAAGACCTTGGCAATATGATAGACATGTGATTTATGATAGATTTAAGAATCGATATTCCTTGACTATTGATGGACAAAAGTTCAATCTTGGACCATTACCTCCCAAGTCCATTTTTGATGATCAAATGAGAATTACACAACAATATAAAAAGCTTGAATCTTCATATGGGGAAAATTTAGGGAGGGAGCAAGAAATAGTAAAAAAAGAAAAATGTGAGGTAAGTCGTACAAGTGAGTGTAATGGGAAACACAAGGTGAGAGAAAATAAGAGAGATGAGAGTGAAAGAAAAATGAATGTGTATGCAAATCCAAGTGATGTGAAGAAAATACTAACATTGAGGTAGCCCTTACTTGTACTTATGTACAAGGAAGTTTTGATGATTTCTAACTATCTTAATAAGGATTTGCCTAGTGTTATTCTTAAGCTTTTACAAGAATATGAAGACCTCTTTCCTAAAGATGTGCCTAAAGGATTACCACCAATTCGAGGAATTGAACATTAAATTGATTTCATTCCGGGTGCAAGCATACTAAATAGGCCAACATATAGATGCAATCCCGAGGAGATAAAAGAAACCCAAAGGCAAGTGAGTGAGCTTATGGATAAGGGGTACACAAGAGAAAGCATGAGTCCATGTGCGATTCCTGTAATTTTAGTGCCTATCTAGAAGGTATTGTTCTAATTTTTACACTTGATGCAAAATTATTAGGTTTTTGAGTTTATTAAAGAATTATATAATTCATACCATGATTTTGCTAATGTATATGGGGCATGTGAGAGAGGGGGTTTGGACAAGTTCTATAGACATGATGGTTTTCTTTTTAAAGAAAATCAGTTAAACGTGCCTCAATCTTCTTTAAGAGAGTTGCTTATAAGGGAGGCACATGGTGGGGGTTTGATGGGTCATTTTGGTTTGAGAAAGACTTTAGATGTTTTAAGTAATCACTTCTTTTGGCCACAAATAAAAAGAGACGTTGAAAAATATATATGTGAGAGATGCATCACTTGTAAATCTAAAGTGATGCGTCATGAGTTGTATACTCCATTTCCCATACCTAGTGAACCTTGGATAGACATTTCTATGGACTTTGTTTTAGGATTACCTAGGTCAAGGAAAGATTCTATTTGGTTGTTATTGATAGGTTTAGCAAAATGGCACATTTCATTCCATGCCACAAGACAGATGATGCAACTTATATTGCAGGGTTGTTCTTCAAAGGAATTATGAGATTGCATGGAGTTCCAAGGACAATAGTTAGTGATAGAGATGTCAAGTTCCTTAGCCACTTTCGAAAGACACTTTGGAGCAAATTAGGAACAAAGCTTCTATTCTCAACAACTTGTCATCCACAAGTGAATGGATAAATAGATGTGGTTAGTAGGACTCTCTCACAACTACTGAGGGTAATAATTCAAAGAAATTTGAAGAACTTGGAAGAATGTTTGCCACATGTTGAGTTTGCATACAATAGGATTATTCATGCTATAACAAATTGTTCACTTTTTGAGGTTGCATATTGTAACACCCCCATTACATGCTAACCAATAGACATTAGCCAGAAAACATACAAGCGTCGTAGACTATATACTACATGTAGATAGGTCAATATGCTGATATCACTATAATGTAACACCCCCATCACATGCTAACCAATAGACATTAGCCAGGAAGCATACAAGCGTCGTAGAATATATACTACATGTAGATAGGTCAATATGTAGGTTGTTAAGAATCCAGACACAAGGTTATTAACATATAAACATATGATTATACTTAAACATCATTTAACAAGTATTACAAACATCTTCTTATGCCTTATAAGGTATACTTCCATATATATCACATAGCGCATACAAAAATGCATCGGGAGGAGACTTCACAAACGGCCCAACTTGGCCGAATCGCTAAAAGCTAGACTTCACATACAACCAACGGATGCACTACTATTTACAAACCTGAAAAGAAAAATTTTGGAGAGGGGTGAGCCTCCAGCTCAGTAAATAAATAATCAACATAATCTATATCACATACACTTAATACAATTTCCACCCAATCACATAACTTACCATGATTCATAGTTTAGGTATAAATTCATACCATTCTACTCAATTCAGTACAACCATCATAGAAGAAATACAATTCAACAATTATGGTTAGTTCTCACGGCTTGTGGATCCCTTTTAATGTGCTGCTCCGCCTCATCCTCACCTATCGCACACGTAAGCTGCTCCGCCTCATCCTCACATAATACACTTTTATAGCCTCTCTAGGCTTTAGCCTCCCAAGGCTTTATATATAGATATATATATTTTTTTACGGGGGAATCCACCATTCACATGCACAGATGCACTTAACATCACAATTCAATCATTTCACTGATATCATATTCAAGCAATAACAATTGTTCCACTCAACACCAATCATTTCCATCTCATTCATTCAAACACAATACAATATTAAGCAAACACAACCATTCGTAGATCATTTGATTAAATATATGGATATAGCAAATATTAACTATTTACTTACTCAAAATACACTTATTCCTTTAGCATATAAGAACCTCCTTTCTCCACAACTTCCTTTCCAGGCCTTTGAGTACCTGTCAACACATTCATCAATTCACATTTCATGCATATTCCAAATATTCATGTAAATGCTAGTTCTAATGCATTACAAGATCATCCCCTCTCTAATTCATATTAACTCTTTCTCTAAGACTCTCAATTATTATTTTAATATCATAGAAACATTTTCCATCTAGTTAAATACAAATTTAACTTAAATTAACATCAAATAAATTGCATAAAACTAATCTCCAATATCTCTGTTTTCTAGACAGAATTTAGTACCAAGGTATATTTATTGCTGGGAAAAATTGGCTTAATAGAAAAATCTCAAATTAAATAGACATATCCGTCTATACGTCTAGTTTCATCTCCAAAAAGAATTACTCAATTCCGACTTCTATAGATTTAATTATCTTCAAATTACTGAGCAAGGGTCATACGGCTAGTTGTACCCGAGCAGAAATCTGTTTGCTCAATTTAAGCAACCAAAACGGCAAAAATAGCAAAAAGCACAAAACTACAAAGTTATAGAGGACTCTTTAAAATTTCCATAGACACCAATTAAGCTTAATTTGGACTTATATAGCCCATGTTATGCCTAAAATACAGAACATCAAGGTTGCTGGAATTTTGACAGTTTTCTATCTTAACATACTTAAACTTAAATCAAGCTTAATCTTTATGCAATCATTCAATACTCTACTAATTCATGATAATCAGACCTTTAATTAATCAATGAGAGCATCAAATGAAGTTTTTCCAATTTGTAATCAAGAACCCTAATGACAAATTAATAACACTCAAGTAACAACTTAGCAATTTCAGCTTTTGGGTTGCTAATATGCTTAAATCCTTTAGCTTTAGCTTGGCTCCTTCAATAGTTAGCAAAATCCTATCTTAATCTTAAGTTTTTCTAGGTATTCCACTCCTCTCTCTTATTCCAAATTTTGTGTTTTTGGCCATGTACGAATTTTAGAGAAATGAAGAGGTAAAATGAGCTTGCTCATGGTTCCTATTTCCAATATTCCTCTCTTAATGCCACCACCTACTAAACTATTTTTATCACCCTAAATTAATTCTTACTAACCATATATAGGTACTAACTTTTAATTGTATCTTTTAAGTCCAATCTATTTACCCAACCTTCAACTATTGGTTCAATTAAGTCTTAAGGCTTAATACACATAACCCAAGTACTTAATCAACTTATCTAAATTAATAATCTAATATCATGCTTCTTATTCTCTACTTATAATTAATATATATATGTTCTCATAAAATAAAAATATCATTGATATACCATCATATGCCCAATGATTAAATGTAAATGCACATAACATGGATGATGAGAAAATGCAGGCATTACACATATGGGTTCAATCCATTAACTCCTATAGAATTACTACCATTACCCATTGATAAGGCTAATATTAAAGGAAAGCAAAAAGCTGAATTTGTCAAAAGCTTACATGAGAAGGTGCATGCTGAAATAGAGAAAAGAAATCAACAATATGAAAAGCAACACAACAGGGGGAGAAAGAAAGTTGTATTTGAGCCTAATGACTAGGTTTGGGTGCATTTGAGGAAGGAAAGATTTCCAAGCCAAAGGAAGTCTAAGTTAATGCTAAGAGAGGATGGGCAATTCCTAGTCCTTGAAAGAATTAATGACAATGCGTACAAGCTAGATTTTCCAAGTGAGTATGGCAATGTGAGTGCTTCTTTTAATGTTGCTAATCTTTCTTTATTTGATGTAGGTGATAAAGTTGACAATGAGGCTAATTCGAGGACAAATCATTACGAAGAGGGAAGGAATGATGCAACAAAGATAAGAACTACAAATAATCTTTAAGCTTTCAAGAAGGTCCAATGACAAGATCCAAGTCCAAAAGGATGCAAGAGGCTCTGTTTGGCTTAATTAAAGACACTTCAAGTGTTCAAATACAACAAGGCTCAGCCTAAGGCTTAGGATTGCAAAAAGGGACCAAAATCATCAATTTAGTGCAATAAGTTTGGGTTGAACTCAAAGGTCTAATACAATTCATTTGAAGCCTTTTTATTTTCATTATTATTAAGTTTTATTAAGTTAGAGTATGACTAGTTGTCATTTAGAGTTACACAATGGATGCACATGATTAATTATAATTTGGAGTTACAAAATGGATGCAAATGATTAATTGTCATTTGGGAGTTACAAAACGAGTACCATCAATGTAAAAACAACCACATTTTAAAGGGAGAAACATGGAAAAGCTCAAAAGAAATCCATTTAGGGTTCTTTATCTTATTTTGGCTATAAATATCAATGCCAAATTCATTTGTAAAAATCAATTGATGAATGATAATCTTTATTTGCTCTTTGTGAGTGTTTATGCTTAAGTTCTTGCATGAACTTTGAACTTATCAAACTATTTTTATTTTGTAGCATTCTCTAACCAAAATCTTGTGTTCGATTCTTAACTTATCAAATCATACTTGGTTTGTGGCATTTGGAGTTGAATTTAAGTGCTAGTTTCATTATTGGAACTAGTTTTTCCTAACTTCACTTGAGGAGACCCTTGGGTTTTTGAATCATCTTGATTGGAAGGTGTTTCCAAGCATTCCATATATATTATAACTACACAGTCATAAGGATGTATGGTTACTAAGATGATGCTTTTCTATCATTTAGTGTCAGACTTGCTTCGCCATGTTTGCAAAGCTCTCACTATTGTATCATCTCCTTGTCATAAATTGGATACCACAAGGCTGGCCCATTTATGTTTTTACTAAAGTAAGCAATTGGCTTTCCTTCTTGCATAAGAACGGCTCCAATCCCAAAACCTAAAGCATCACATTCCATTTCAAAGGTATTAGAAAAGTTGGGCGAAGAAAGTAAAGGGGCAGAAATCAATGCACATTCTCCAAGTTTCATCTTTCTTATGCACCAATAAAATGGGCACGACACATGGACTCATGCTCTCATGAATCAAGCCTTTATCCATTAGCTCCTCCACTTGCTATTATAACTCCTTTGTCTTCTCGGGATTACTTGGATAAGGCGGTCTATTTGGAATCTGTGAACTCAAACTGAAGTCAATTTAGTGCTCAATCCCTCTTAAAGGTGGTAAATCTTTTAGAACTTCCTCAGAAGCTAGATCTTCATATTCCTTCAAAAGAGAAACATACACACTAGAGAAAGAGTTCTCAAGATTGTTAGTAGTAAAACATGCCTCTTTGTATAAAAGTACAATCATAAGCATGTTAGAAAAATAAGCTCTCTTAACATCACCCACTTTTGCATAAAAGCTCACTTATTTACTTTTCCCCTTAATCTCTCCTTTTGCATGTGCCTCTCCTTTCTTTTGCGCATCCACTCTTTGCTCTCTTTATTCCACTTTTTGCTTACATCTCTCATTATTTTTCGCACAACTCTCTTTTTTCTACGCATTCTTTTCTTTTTCTCTCACATGCGTGCGTTTTGTCTCTCTCAAAACCCGCGTGCATAAGGGAGAAATCGTGTTGCTTTTAATTAATCCAAGCAGGAATGGGTGCATATTGATGTTTGGGACATAGATGATGAAGTAATTTTAGCCAGTGTTATTAGGTAGGTCCATGCAACTTTTCCCTTCTTTTCGTTAAGCTGGCTGATAAGATTTAGTACTATGACAGTTACTAACGAGTCAACTTGATATGGAACCTTCATGAATAAGCTTGAGAACCCCTTTTGAATTGCGGACCCCAACATATTAATATGAAAACTCCAAGAACCTATTTGGTTCAACAGTAAGAAAGGTTAGAAAACAGATTTCTTAGAAAGATGATCAAGATTAGATTTTAGAAAACTTGTTCCTAAATCCCAATTTCAAAACACTCCATAAGAAGATGATCAATCTACTTGAATATTTTTTAAGCATGCATTATGTACAAGAACACAAAGACAAAGCAAACAGCTTTAAGGTTTAATAACCAATTATCATTCAAATTCAACTTCAACTTGATTCAAAATTCGTATTAGCCTTATATAGGCCTTAGAAAACCCTAAATCTTAACTAATAAGGATTTACATCTCATATAGGATTAAAGATAACCTTCACTAGCATGCATAAGTACTACATCGCACAACATCTCATCATGATATTTATCAATAGAAAAGGAAATAATTGCTTACTGGTTTACCTTAACCTCACCACAATCATTAAGCCACTGAAGTTTATAAGGTTGTGGGTGTGGTATAGTAGATAACCTCAATCTATCAATCAAGAATGTGCTCAGCACATTAGTGTAACTTTCACTATCAATAATGACACTACATGCCTTTCCTTAAACATGGCACCTTGTATGGAACAAGTTGTCTCGTTGATCCTTATGGAAATCCTCCTTCAATTGAGTATTAAGGGCAGGCCTTGTAATAAGAAAATCATCCCTAATTGGTTCCTCAACACTCCCCTCACTACCACTCTCTAATTCGAGCATCTCATCCTCACTATTATTCTCATTGTTGCCCTCTTCATCATCCGTCACTACCTCACCATTTCGTATGATCATAGTCCTCCTATTAGGGCACTTCTTACTAATATGACCTACTCCTTGACATTTTCAACACTTATTGTCCTTATTTCTCCTTTCGACTCTTCAGTCTTAGATTTCTCTTAAGAAACCAAATCTACCTTACCTTTTGCAACAACATAGGCAGCCTTATTTCCACTCTCAAAATCACTCTTCCCATCCCTTTTCTAAGAAGAATTAGAGTTAAAATAAGGTTTAGGAACATATCTTGCTACCCTTCTTCCTTTGAGTTGTTTTTCCACTTCAAAGGCAATGTGTACTATCTCCTCTAACTCCATATAAGGTTGCAAATTCACTCGATCAACTATCTCCTTGTTCAAACCACCCAAGAAATAAACCATGGTAGCCTTTATGTCCTCATATATGTTGGCTCTCGTCATTATCATCTCCATCTTCTTGTAGTATTCTTCAACACCCTTACTACCTTGTTTGAGAACTTGAAGTCTTTGAACAAGCTCCCCTTGGTAATGCTTAGATAAAAGCCTTTTTCTCATGAGTGTTTTAAGGTCATACCAAGTATCAATAGGGTACTCCAAATTTCTCATCCTAGTAATTATCATTTGATCCCAACAAGATTTGGCATAATCTAAATATTGGGTAATCGCTAGCTTAACGTTCTTCTCCTTGCTAAATCGATGATAATAAAAAATGAGTTCCACTTTCTTTTCCTATTATAAATAAGCCTCTGAATTTGATTTACCTTCAAAATGAGGTATTTTAAGTTTAATGCTCCTTAAATTCCAATCTAGTATGATGGTTTGTTCCTCTCTGTCTAATATGATGGTTTGGTTTTATTTGTGAAGCATAAACACAAGTGTTGAGTGAAAGTGCGTGAAAGTGGCAATAATAGGTACTGATCCAATGCTTGAACAAATGTGAAGTTATAAAATTAGTTGATCGGGTATTGATATCATTCTCCGAATGATCACAGATGAACTTTTTAAAGGAAAGAGTGAACCCCAAGAATCAAAGCACGCCTAAATATTCTAATTCAAGATTTGCAGCAATGGGGTCTCCATCATTCCTTGTCCTCTAAGCATGAAGATTCCTGATGACCCAAGGATTGGTAAAAGAAATCATGGTAATGCAATTGATAAGCTTAACCGGTGGTATTGGGGCTTCGCTTGATGATCAAGCAGAAGGAGACATAAATCCATGGGCGCAAGGGAGAAATAATGTTGTTTTCAATTAATTCAAGCATAATACAAGCGATAATGGAGCCTTTTGATGTTTGAGACGCATATAATAAAGTAAGGTATGCCTATAATTGTTGGAGTGTTATTTAGTATGCCCACTTGAATTTTCTCTTATTTTCATTAAGGAATCATGGGAATACAATTAAGAAGCTTGACTTGTAGCATTAGAGCGTGACTTGATGATCAACCAGCACGAGATGAAAATCCACATGCATAAGGGAGAAATCATATTACTTTCAATTAATACAAGTGGGAAATGCATGCGTTTTGATGCTTGGGAGACATATAATGAAGTAAATTATACCGGAGTATTATTAGGTATAACCACATGAATTTTTCCTTATTTTCGTTAAGGAGTCATGGGAACGTAATTGACAAGCTTCATCGGTGGCATTGTAGCATGATATGATGATCAAGCAGGACGAGACACAAATCCACACGCGTGATGGATAAATCATGTTGCTTTCGATTAATCCATGTAGGAATACACACACTTTGATTTTGGGACGCATATAATGGAGTGTTATTAGATATGGTCATGAGAATTTTCCCTTATTTTGGTTAAGCTGACTAATAAAATTTGGGACTACGAGAGTAGTTGGCTAGTCAACTCCTCTCTAGTTCTTGATTTGATTTTAGTTTATTCATCTTTCTTTATTTATTTTTTCATATTTAGCTTCTAGTTTCTTCTTATGGAATGAGGGATTTCCCACTATAAAAACTACATGTAACTGAATACTTGAGTCTAGTGAGCATATTATTTTAGCTTTCTACCTTGCAGGAAATCAAGTTATGGGTTCTTTCAAAAACCGTATGGACTTATCAACACTTGTGCTAGCGAACATAGACTTATTGCTCACGTCCTTCCTTTCTTTTGTGTTCTTTATCTACCCTTATGTTTAAATCAATTTGATTTGATCCTTATACTTAGTCGTATGGAAAAAAAAACTTATGATTTCTTTCCTAATCTAATAAAAAACCCTAACTATGTTCTCATTTTATTTCTATCATTTGTGTCTCTCTTTCTAATCTCTATCTAGTATGATGGTTTGGTTTTATTTGGAAAGCAAAAATACAAGTGTTGAGTTAAAGTGTGCAGAAGCGACAATCAAAGGCACTATCCAATGCTTGGGCAAATGTGAAGAAAGAACAGTAGTTGATCAAGTATTGATATCATTCTCTAAATGATAGCGGGCGAATCTTTTGAAGGAAAGAGGAAACACAAAGAATCGAGGCACACCCAAATATTCCTCTAGGCACGAGGACTCCTAGTGACAAAAGGATTTGGGTAAGGAATCATGGAAACGCGTTTGACAAGCTTAATCGGTGGCATTAGGGCTAAGCTTGATGATTAAGCAGGATGAGATGTAAATCCGCGCATGTAAAGGAGACGTCGTGTTGTTGCTGATTAATCCAAATGGGAATGAGAGCATTTTGATGTTTGGGAGGCATATAATGAAGCATATTCGGTTGGAACGTTATTAGGTACGCCCCACATGAATTTTCCCATATTTTCATTAAGGAATCATGGAAATGCAATTGATAGGCTTGACTGGTGACATTGGGTATCCTACCTATGTTCTCATTTTATTCGTTTCTTTTGTGCCTCTCTGTCCATGTTGATGGTTTGGTTTTATTTGGAAAGCATAAACACGAGTGTTGAGTTAAAGCCTATGGAAGAGGCAATTATAGGCACTGATCCAATGCTTGGACAAATACGAAGAAAGAAAATTAGTTGATGAAATATTGATATCATTCTTCGAATAATGGCAGATGAATGTTTTAGGGGAAAGAGGGAATGATGAGAATCGAGACATTATCAAACATTCTGATTCAAGATTTGCACCATTAGGGTCTCCATCATTCCTTATTCTTCTAGGCACGAGGACTCTAGATGACACAAGGATTGGCATAAGAAATTGTAAGAACATATTTGGCAAGCTTGACCATTGGGATTGGTGCTCAGCTTGATGATCAAGCGTAATGAGATGTAAATTCGTGCACATAAGGGAGAAATCATGTTTTGTTTGATTAATTAAGCGGGAATGAGCATGTTATGATATTAAGTATTATTGTCATTCTCCAAATGATCCTAGGTGAGTCTTTTGGAGGAAAGCGAAAATGACATAAATGGAGCCATGACCAATTATTCCTGTTCAGGATTTGCACCATTGGGGTCTCCATTATTCTTTGTTCCTCTAAGCATGAGTACTCCTAATGACACAAAGATTGGCATAAGGAATCATGGGAATGCAGTTGACAAGCTTGATTGGTATCATTCGAGCGTGACTTGATGATCAAGTAGGAGGAGATGCAAATTTGTGCATAAGGAAGAAATCATGTTGCATTCGATTAATCCAAGCGGGAATGTATGATTTTTGATGTTTAGGATGCATATAATTAAGTACTTTGATTGAAATATTATTAGGTAGACCCATGCAAATTTTTCTTATTTTGTTAAGCTGCCTCATAAAATTTGGAAGTACGAGGGTTCTCTAGTACTTGAATTGACTTTAGTTTATTCATCTTTCTTTATTTATTTATTCATATTTAGCTTCTGGTTTCTTTTTCTTATGGAATGAGGGCTTTCACACTATGAAAACTGCATGCAACTAAATATTTAAGGCTAGTGGGTATTATTATTCCAGTCTTCTACCTTACAGGAAACCAAGCTATGGGTTCTTTCAAGAACTTTGTAGATTTATGAATGCTCACACTAGCGAATATAGCCTTCTTGCTCACGTCCTTCTTTTCTTATATTTTCTTTATCCTTTTGCTTAGCCTTGTGGAAGAGAACAAACAACTTGTGATTTCTTTTCTTGTCGGATCTGAAATCCTACTTATGATCTCATTTTGTTCGTTTATTTTGTGCTTTTCTTTCTAATCTCTGTCTAGTATGATAATTTGGTTGTTATTTCGCCCACCATCAGAATTAGTGCAGAGCGTGGTTGCAGTCGTGTTATGAACTTCCTCGTCATCGCATCAAGCATCGCCTTAATGAGTAGCACCAAAGTTAGTGCGTGGAAAGTTGAGCAAATATGGTTGAGTTTTGTGGTTGTAAGAAGCTTAAGAATTATAGTAGGAGTATTTTCGGATGCTCGAAATCTAGAAAAGCTTAAGCAAACACTATTTATTTTTCTATGTATAACAAAGTTTTTTAAAAATACAATATTGCGCCCAGTCCCGAAAGAATTCATTATGGCATTTCATTATTAGGCATGCACAATTCCATACTCATTTTTAGGGCATGCATCATACATCGTGCTTTGCAACCCTGGTGATAGGGGGCATCATCACCCTAGTGCGTGATATTGTAGAATTTTTATATAAAGAAAATCATTAGAGATTTTACAATTTTATAAGAGTATTTTTCTTACAATATAATGAATTTTTATCAGTGATGGTTATAAAGCAAATAAATAAGTAAATCTTTCACAGTAAATTGTGTTAGCTTGGGATTCTCTGGATGACAAGTTGAGTTGTTGTGAGAATGAATCTGTGGCGTAGTAGGCCCCATGTTGGATTATAGAGCAAACTTCTAGATTTCAGTCGAAGAGGAATTTTGTGTTAGGATGGCATGGTTTTGTATTGGTTATCACAACCAGATGGATGATGTGATGTGGATTTAAGGATATTTTGTACGTGCAAGGGACACATCATTAAGAAGGAATTTGGAGAATGGATTTTTGGCAGGAACCGAGTTGGTCCAGATCTTTTAGAGGAGATTCTTTTCTCGCGAGCGGCTAAAGACAGCTTTCAAGAAGAAAAGGAGTTGTGCGAACCCGAAGTGGGAGCACGTGGAGATTTGTATTAGAGAGTATGTAATCCTAAAGCGTCTCATGTGCAAGAAGTAATGCGGTTTGGTAAGGAAGGCGAGTTAGCCTTTCTTGTTGCGGAACCCTTGGAATTATCAGCAGGATTGGTGAGGTGGCATGCAAGTTGGACTTGCCACCAAATAAGTTTTCTAGCAGGTCAATCCAGTATTTCGTAGACCCATGTTAAGGAATTTATTTTTTCGATCCTTTGCTCGTGTTGGCAACCTCGTTGTGTGGAAGTTAGTGAAGATTTGTCTTCAGAGGAGTAGTATGTCAGGATCACGGATTCTCAGGTTCGCCAGTTTTGCTCGAGGGTGTTATCGATGGGTCTTGTGGTTGAATATTTCTGCCGAGGAAAGTACCTGAGAAGCTGAGCTGAAGACGAGAGGTTCCTATTCTCATTAGTTTAGTCTTAGTGTGAGCATTTTTCTTTTAAAATTCGAGGACGAATTTTCTTAAGATGTGGGGGAATACCTTAATTTTTCCTTTAATAATGATAATATTAGTAATAATTAATAAATGAGTTTTTATTTAAATTAATTTTTCTTTATTCTTTTTTGATTTAATTGAGATGATTAGAATAGAATTTTAATGCTAGATAAATAAGAGAGTTATTTTCTATATCCAATTAGTTTGATTTTTAAGAAATTAATTAAGTAAATCCTTTAGGAAATAAATTATATTTTTGGTCATTCAATTTTTCTCCCAAAATGAATATATGGATTAAAATTCTATATTTGAGAGTTATGAAAGAATTAGTAAATAATATTTTTATAAAATAATTATCGGAGAATGATAAATCTTAATTAGCAAATGGTGTTAATTTTAATTGAAAAAATATTTAGCAAATTGATTAATTAAATTAATTGTGTGTTAAGATTAAATTAGAAATTTATTTTGGAATAAGAATTTAAATTATAATTTTATTAATATGGCCCATCGATTTTAGAATATATTGGTAAAATTTATGTGTTTATTGAAATGTGTTGAGCATTAGAAATATTGTTAGCTAAAATAATTAGTTTGTCGGACTGTCTGCCAGTAGTCGTGATTTGTGGTGTGTGGCGGAGTCGAGAAAAATCGTGAAGTCTTGGGGACCAGATTCCTGTTAAAAATAAATTGTTGAAATATTTGAAGTATTTTCTGGCAAGTCCTGGACCCGTTTTACGGGGGTAAACGTCCGTGTTTAAGGGAGGTTCTGCCGAATTTTAGGTAGAATTTACCCAAGTCGAATTTTTTTTAGACAATCAGTCCTAAGAATCTAGACCTAGGGTTAATTTTCAAATATTTCAATGTTATTAATTAAATTATTTTCCATGAATAGATAATCCGTCAGTTCGGCTCGCTCCACCCGAGGCATCGGAGCAGAGCTAAAAGGTCGTCAGAACTGTGAGTTAAAGTCATATATTTGTTCACCTGTCATGCTAAGATTTTTATATGATAGTTGTGATTAAATAATTTAATATTTTAATTATTTATTTAATTACTATTCATATATGTTTCATTTACTGGATTATGGTTTGTGTTTTCGTGTTGACTCGGGATGGGACGGGACGGCGATAGAACAGGCGACCTGATGGGTTGCATCAGAACCGCGTGCGTACCTGTATGAATCTGAGACTGATAACAAAAGGGTAAAAGGGTAAATTTAAAAAGGTAAATTTAGGACTTGCCTTGCTCGAGCATTGCTCTCTGGACTTAGTAGAGTGTGTTTGCTGGAGTAAAGGTCCATGGTCGAGCATTGCTCTCTGGGCACCAGCTTATTTGGAAAATTAAGTGACCAGACTGGATTTAAGGACCTTGGTCGAGCTTCGCTACCTGGGCGCCAGTCTTATTAGAGTAAGAGAGTCGAAAGGCTAAGAGTGTGAGTGATAATTAAGTGACTGAACTGACCCTGGTCAAGCTTCGCTCTCGGGGCGCCAGTTTTGTTGGAGTGAGAGAGTCGAGACTGTTAGTGATAGGGCTAGGGTTCTATTGAGGTGCTCAATCCCGTGGTATGAAATAAAAATATATTTTATTTTATTTTGCAGAAGCATAGCATGACATGTATTTTTATTTTAAATTAAGCAAATATTTTATTGATGTGTTTATATTCGTTTTTGGGATATATGATTTTAACTCACTCTCGAGACTGGCAGTCTCAATTTTACTATTTTCAGGTGATTGTTAGTCCTTCCGCAGTTCTCATCTAGCAACCCGACTCCTTCCTCATCGGGTTGATGTAATTGATTTTGGTATGCTTGACTTGTAAAATTTTAGATTCTTCGCAGTAGAAATAATAGACTTATCAGTTGTAATTTTATGTAAATTCAGGTCTTGGCTAATTATACTGGCAGACCGAATTCAATATGTAGAATTTAATGGTTAAGATTATTTATGAATCAGTGCATTGGACTAAGTCCAAATTCAATTTGTTTGAGTTAGTGAATGGTCAGTCTTACTGCGGGATTCGGTGGCCATACGCCTACCCATTCCCGGACCAAGTCTGCAGTCGAAAATTTAATATGAGAAAACGACCGCGTAAAAGTGGTATATTTATCAATATAAGAAAATAACCCCATAAAACGTGTATATTTATGAATCTGAGAAAACAACCCCATAAAAATAGTTTAATTGCGAGTTTGAGAAAACAACCTCGTAGAGAGGGTAAATTTTTTAATATGAGAAAACAATCCCGTAATATGGGGATATTTATCAATCGGAGAAGATAACCCCATAATTTGTTATATTTGTGAGTATGAGAAAACAACCCCTTAAACGGATTAAGTTAATAATATGAGAAAACAACCCCGTTAAAGGGGTATTTGTCAATATAAGAACACAACCCCGTAAAACGTATATATTTATGAATTTGAGAAAATAACCTCATAATAATGCTAATAATTTAATATGAGAAAATGACCCAATAAAAGTGGTATATTTATCAATATAAGAAAATAACCCCGTAAAACATATATATTTATGAATCTGAGAAAACAACCTCGTAAAAGTAGTGTAATTGCGAGTCTCAGAAAACAGCCTCGTAGAAGGGGTAAATTTTTTAATATAAGAAAACAACCCCGTAAGAGGGATATATTTATAAATATTAGAAAACAACCCCGTAATACAGGGATATTTATTAATCGAAAAAACCCGTAATTTTGGTATATTTGTGAGTATGACAAAACCCCTTAAATGGGTTCATTTTAGAATATGAGAAAACAACCCCGTAAAAGGGGTACATTTGTCGATATAAGAAAATAACTCAGTAAAATGTGTATATTTATGAATTTGAGAAAACAACCCCGTAAAAGTAATATAATTGCGAATATGGGAAAATAGCCTCATAGAAGGGGTAAGTTTTTTAATATGAGAAAACAACCCCATAGGAAGGGTATATTTATAAAAATAAGGAAACAATGCCGTAATACGAGGATATTTATCAATCGGAGGAAATAAGCCCGTAATTTTGGTATATTTGTGAGTATAAGAAAATAACCCCTTAATTGAGTTAATTGTATATTATGAGAAAATAACCCCGTAAAAGAGGTATATTTGTCGATATAAGAAATTAACTCCATAAAACGTGTATATTTATGAATTTGAGAAAACAATCCTATAGCAGTGTTAATAATTTAATATGAGAAAACGACCATGTAAAAGGGTTATATTTGTAAATATAAGAAAATAACCCTGTAAAACGTGCATATTTATGAATCTGAGAGCACAACCCCGTAAAAGGAGTGTAATTGCGAGTATGAGAAAACATCCTTATAGAAGGGGTAAATTTTTTAATATGAGAAAACAACCCCGTAAGAGGGGTATATTTATTAATATTAGAAAACAACCCCGTAATCAGGGATATTTATCAATAGGAGAAAATAATCCCGTAACTTTGGTATATTTGTGAGTATGAGAAAATAACCCCTTAAATGGATTAATTTTAGAACCTGAGAAAACAACTCCATGAAAGGAGTATATTTATCGATGTAAGAAAATAATCCCGTAAAATGTGTATATTTATGAATTTGATAAAACAACCCCATGATAGTGCTAATAATATAACATGAGAAAACAATCTCGTAAAAGTGGTATATTTATAAATATAAGAAAATAACCATGTAAAACGTGTATATTTATGAATCTGAGAAAACAACCTCGTAAAAGTAGTATAATTACGAGTATAAGAAAACAGCCTCGTATAACGGGAATATTACTTAATATGAGAAAACAACCCCGTAATGCCGGGATATTTATCAATAAGATAAAATAACTCTGTAATTTTGGTATATTTGTGAGTGTGAGAAAACAACCCCTTAAATGGGCTAAGTTTATAATATGAGAAAACAACCCCGTATAAGGGGTATATTTTTCGATATAAGAAAATAATCCCGTAAAATGTGTATATTTATGAATTTGAGAAAATGACCCCGTAATAGTGCTAATAACTTCATAATAGAAAACAACCCCGTAAAAGTGTTATATTTATCAAAATAAGAAAAGAATCCCATAAAACGTCTATATTTATGAATCTGAAAGAACAACCCCGTAAAAGCAGTGCAATTGCGAGTATGCGAAAACAGCTTCGTACAAGAGATAAATTTTTTAATATGAGAAAACAACCCCATAAGAGGGGTATATTTATAAATATTAACAAATAACTTCGTACTACGGGATATTTATCAATCGGAGAAAAGAACTCCATAATTTTGGTATATTTATGACTATCAGAAAATAACCCATTAAATGGGTTAATTTTAGAATATGAGAAAACAACCCCGTAAAAGGGGTATATTTGTCCATATAAGAAAATAACCTAGTAAAACATGTATATTTATGAATTTGAGAATACAACCTCGTAAAAGTAGTCTAATCGCGAGTGTAAGAAAACAGCCTCGTAAAAAAGGATAACTTTTTTAATATGAGAACAATCTCATAGAAGGATTAAATTTTTTAATATGAGAAAACAACCACGTAATACAAGGATATTTATGAATCTGAGGAAATAACCACGTAATTATAGTATATTGGTGAGTATGAGAAAACAACCCCTTAAATGGGTCAATTTTATAATATGAGAAAATAATCCCGTAGAAGGGATATATTTTTTGATATAAGAAAATAATTCAAGTAAGCGATGTATATTTATGAATTTGAGAAAACAACTCCATAATAATGCTAATAATTTAATATAAGAAAACGACCCTGTAATATTAGTATATTTATCAATATAAGAAAATAACCCCGTAAAACGTGTATATTTAAGAATGTGAGAAAAAACCCCATAAAAGTAGTGTAATTACGTGTCTGAGAAAGCAGCATCGTTGAAGGAATAAATTTTTTAATATGAGAAAACAATCCCATAATACGGGGATATTTATCAATCGGAGAAAATAACCCCATAATTTAGTATATTTATGAGTATGGAAAAGCAACCCCTTAAATTGGTTAATTTTATAATATGAGAAAATAACCCCGTAAAAGGGGTATATTTGTTAATATAAGAAAATAACACCGTAAAATGTGTATATCTATGAATATGAGAAAACAACCCCATAAAAGTATTATTGCGAGTATGAGAAAAAAGCCTCGTAGAACGGGTACATTTTTTAATATGACAAAACAACCCTGTAAGATGAGTATATTTATCAATCGGAGAAAATAACCCCGTAATTTTGGTATATTTGTGACTACAAGAAAATAACCCCTTAAATGGGTTAATTTTAGAATATGAGAAAATAACCCCATAAAAGGGGTATATTTGTCGATATAAGAAAATAACCATGTAAAAAGTGTATATTTATGAATCTGACAAAACAGCCCCATAATAGTGCTAATCATCAAATATGAGAAAATGGCCCCGTGAAAGTGGTATATTTATTAATATATGAAAATAACTCCGTAAGACGTGTATATTTATGAATCTTAGAAAACAACCCCGTAAAAATAGTGTAATTGCGAGTCTGAGAAAACAACCTCGTAGAAGGGGTAAATTTTCTAATATGAAAAAACAACCCTGTAATACGAGGATATTTATCAATCGGAGGAGATAACCCCATAATTTTGATATATTTGTGAGTATGTGTAAACAACCCCTTAAATGGGTTAATTATATAATATGAGAAAACAATCTCGTAAAAGGGGTATTTGTCAATATAAGAACATAACCCCGTAAAACGTATATATTTATGAATTTGAGAAAACAACCCCATAATAGTGCTAATAATTTAATAAGAGAAAATGACCCCGTAAAAGTGGTATATTTATCAATATAAATATATAATCCCGTAAAACGTGTATATTTATGAATATGAGAAAACAACCCCATAAAAGTAGTGTAATTGCGAGTATGAGAAAATAGCCTCGTAGAAGGGGTAAATTTTTTAATATGATAAAACAATCCCGTAAGTGGGGTATATTTATAAATATTAGAGAACAACCCCGTAATACAAGGATTTTTATCAATCGAAAAAAAAAACCCGTAATTTTGGTATATTTGTGAGTATGACAAAACAATCCATTAAATGGATTCATATTAGAATATGAGAAAACAACCCCGTAAAAGGGGTATATTTGTCGATATGAGAAAATAACCCCATAAAATGTGTATATTTATGAATTTGTTAGAACAACCGCGTAAAAGTAATATAATTGCGAATATGAGAAAACAGCCTCGTAAAAGTGGCAAATTTCTTAATATGAGAAAACAACACCAAATAGGAGGGTATATTTATAACTATTAGGAAACAACCCCGTAATACGGGGATATTTATCAATCGGATAAAATAATCCCATAATTTTGGTATATTTGTGAGTATGAAAAAATAACCCCTTAAATGGGTTAATTTTATAATATGAGAAAACAACCCCGTAAAGGGGATATATTTGTTAATATAAGAAAATAACTCTCTACAACGTGTATATTTATGAATCTTAGAAAACAACCCCTTAAAAGTAGTACAATTGTAAGTCTGAGAAAACAATCTCGTAGTAGGGGTAAATGTTTTAACATGAGAAAACAACCTCGTAAGAGCGGTATATTTATAAATATTAGAAAACAACCCCGTAATACGGGGATATTTATCAATTGCAGAAAATAATCCCGTAATTTTGGTATATTTATGAGTATGAGAAAACAACCCCTTAAATGGATTAATTTTAGAATATGAGAAAACAACCTCGTAAAAGGGGTATATTTGTCGATATAAGAGAATAACCCCGCAAAACGTATATATTTATGAATATGAGAGAACAACCCCGTAAAAGTAGTGTAATTGCAAGTCTCAGAAAACAGCATCGTAGAACTGGTGAATTTCTTAATATGAGAAAACAACCGCGTAATACGGAGATATTTATTAATCGGAGAAAATAACCCCGTAATTTTGGTATGTTTGTGAGTATGAGAAATAATCTCTTAAATGAGTTAATTTTATATTATGAGAAAACTACCCCGTAAAATGGGTATATTTGTTGATAAAAGAAAATAATCCCGTAAAACGTGTATATTTATGGATTTGTGAAAATAACCCCATAATAGTGCTAATAATTTAATATCAGAAAATGACCCCGTAAAAGTGCTATATTTATCAATATAATAAAAAAATCCCGTAAAACGTGTATATTTATGAATCCGAAAAACAACCCAGTAAAATAGTGTAATGCGGTGTAGAAAAAACAACTTCTTAGAAAGGGTAAATTTTATAATATGAGAAAACAACCCCGTAAGAGAGGTATATTTACAAATATTAAAAAATAACTCTGAACTACGGGGATATTTATCAAGAAAATAACCCCGTAATTTAGTATATTTATGAGTATGGAAAAACAACCCCTTAAATTAGTTAATTTTATAATATGAGAAAACAACCCCATAAAAGGGGTATATTTGTTAATATAAGAAAATAACCCCGTAAAACATGTATATTTATGAATATGAGAAAACAACCCCATAAAAGTATTATAATTGCGAGTATGAGAAAACAGCCTCGTAGAACGGGTAAATTTTTTAATATGACAAAACAACCCTGTAAGAAAGGTATATTTATAAATATTAGAAAATAACATCATAATGCGGGGATATTTATCAATCGGAGAAAATAACCCCGTAATTTTGATATATTTGTGACTACAAGAAAATAACCCTTTAAATGGGTTAATTTTAGAATATGAGAAAACAACCCCGTAAAAGGGGTATATTTGTCGATATAAGAAAATAACCATGTAAAACATGTATATTTATGAATCTGACAAAACAACCCCATAATAGAGCTAATAATTTAATATGAAAAAATGGCCCCGTGAAAGTGGTATATTTATTAATAAATGAAAATAACTCCGTAAGACGTGTATATTTATGAATCTTAGAAAACAACCCCATAAAAATAGTGTAATTGCGAGTCTGAGAAAACAACCTCGTAGAAGGGGTAAATTTTCTAATATGAAAAAACAACCCTGTAATACGTGGAAATATCAATTGGAGGAGATAACCCCATAATTTTGGTATATTTGTGAGTATGTGTAAACAACCCCTTAAATGGGTTAATTATATAATATGAGAAAACAATCCCGTAAAAGGGGTACATTTGTCAATATAAGAACATAACCCCATAAAACGTATATATTTATGAATTTGAGAAAACAACCCCGTAAAAGTAATATAATTGCGAATATGGGAAAATAGCCTCATAGAAGGGGTAAGTTTTTTAATATGAGAAAACAACCCCATAGGAAGGGTATATTTATAAAAATAAGGAAACAATGCCGTAATACGAGGATATTTATCAATCGGAGGAAATAAGCCCGTAATTTTGGTATATTTGTGAGTATAAGAAAATAACCCTTAATTGAGTTAATTGTATATTATGAGAGAAAATAACCCAGTAAAGGAGGTATATTTGTCGATATAAGAAATTAACTCCATAAAACGTGTATATTTATGAATTTGAGAAAACAATCCTATAGCAGTGTTAATAATTTAATATGAGAAAACGACCATGTAAAAGGGTTATATTTGTAAATATAAGAAAATAACCCTGTAAAACGTGCATATTTATGAATCTGGGAGCACAACCCCGTAAAAGGAGTGTAATTGCGAGTATGAGAAAACATCCTTATAGAAGGGGTAAATTTTTTAATATGAGAAAACAACCCCGTAAGAGGTATATTTATTAATATTGAAAACAACCGTAATCGAGGGATATTTATCAATAGGAGAAAATAATCCCGTAACTTTGGTATATTTGTGAGTATGAGAAAATAACCCCTTAAATGGATTAATTTTAGAACCTGAGAAAACAACTCCATGAAAGGAGTATATTTATCGATGTAAGAAAATAATCCTGTAAAATGTGTATATTTATGAATTTGATAAAACAACCCCATGATAGTGCTAATAATATAACATGAGAAAACAATCTCGTAAAAGTGGTATATTTATAAATATAAGAAAATAACCATGTAAAACGTGTATATTTATGAATCCGAGAAAACAACCTCGTAAAAGTAGTATAATTACGGTATAAAGAAAAGCGACCTCATTATAACGGAATATTACTTAATATGAGAAAACAACCCCGTGTCGGGATATTTATCAATAAGATAAAATAACTCTGTAATTTTGGTATATTTGTGAGTGTGAGAAAACAACCCCTTAAATGGGCTAAGTTTATAATATGAGAAAACAACCCCGTATAAGGGGTATATTTTCGATATAAGAAAATAATCCCGTAAAATGTGTATATTTATGAATTTGAAAATGACCCATGTGGTGCTAATAACTTCATAATGAAAACAACCCCGTAAGTGTTATATTTATCAAAATAAGAAAAGAATCCCATAAAACGTCTATATTTATGGATAAAGAAAGAACAACCCCGTAAGCGGTTGATTGCGGTATCTGAAAAACCCGTCTGAGATAAATTTTTTAATATGAGAAAACAACCCCATAAGAGGGGTATATTTATAAATAACAAATAACTTCGTACTCGGGATATTTATCAATCGGAGAAAAGAACTCCATAATTTTGGTATATTTATGACTATCGGAAAATAACCCATTAAATGGGTTAATTTTAGAATATGAGAAAACAACCCCGTAAAAGGGGTATATTTGTCCATATAAGAAAATAACCTAGTAAAACATGTATATTTATGAATTTGAGAATACAACCTCGTAAAAGTAGTCTAATCGCGAGTGTAAGAAAACAGCCTCGTAAAAAAGGATAACTTTTTTAATATGAGAACAATCTCATAGAAGGATTAAATTTTTTAATATGAGAAAACAACCACGTAATACAAGGATATTTATGAATCTGAGGAAATAACCACGTAATTATAGTATATTGGTGAGTATGAGAAAACAACCCCTTAAATGGGTCAATTTTATAATATGAGAAAATAATCCCGTAGAAGGGATATATTTTTTGATATAAGAAAATAACTCCGTAAAACGTGTATATTTATGAATTTGAGAAAACAACTCCATAATAATGCTAATAATTTAATATAAGAAAACGACCCTGTAATATTAGTATATTTATCAATATAAGAAAATAACCCCGTAAAACGTGTATATTTAAGAATGTGAGAAAAAACCCCATAAAAGTAGTGTAATTACGTGTCTGAGAAAGCAGCATCGTTGAAGGAATAAATTTTTTAATATGAGAAAACAATCCCATAATACGGGGATATTTATCAATCGGAGAAAATAACCCCATAATTTAGTATATTTATGAGTATGGAAAAGCAACCCCTTAAATTGGTTAATTTTATAATATGAGAAAATAACCCCGTAAAAAGGTATATTTGTTAATATGAAAATAACCATTAAATGTATAATCTATGAATATGAAGAAACAACCCCATAAAAGTATTATAATTGCGAGTATGAGAAAAAAGCCTCGTAGAACGGGTACATTTTTTAATATGACAAAACAACCCTGTAAGATGAGTATATTTATCAATCGGAGAAAATAACCCCGTAATTTTGGTATATTTGTGACTACAAGAAAATAACCCCTTAAATGGGTTAATTTTAGAATATGAGAAAATAACCCCATAAAAGGGGTATATTTGTCGATATAAGAAAATAACCATGTAAAAAGTGTATATTTATGAATCTGACAAAACAGCCCCATAATAGTGCTAATCATCAAATATGAGAAAATGGCCCCGTGAAAGTGGTATATTTATTAATATATGAAAATAACTCCATAAGACGTGTATATTTATGAATCTTAGAAAACAACCCTGTAAAAATAGTGTAATTGCGAGTCTGAGAAAACAACCTCGTAGAAGGGGTAAATTTTCTAATATGAAAAAACAACCCTATAATACGAGGATATTTATCAATTGGAGGAGATAACCCCATAATTTTGGTATATTTGTGAGTATGTGTAAACAACCCCTTAAATGGGTTAATTATATAATATGAGAAAACAATCTCGTAAAAGGGGTATTTGTCAATATAAGAACATAACCCCGTAAAACGTATATATTTATGAATTTGAGAAAACAACCCCATAATAGAGCTAATAATTTAATAAGAGAAAATGACCTCGCAAAAGTGGTATATTTATCAATATAAAAATATAATCCCGTAAAACGTGTATATTTATGAATATGAGAAAACAATCCTGTAAAAGTAGTGTAATTGCGAGTCTGAGAAAATAGCCTCGTAGAAGGGGTAAATTTTTTAATATGATAAAACAATCCCGTAAGTGGGGTATATTTATAAATATTAGAGAACAACCCCGTAATATAGGGATTTTTATCAATCGAAAAAAAAAACCCGTAATGTTGGTATATTTGTGAGTATGACAAAATAATCCATTAAATGGATTCATATTAGAATATGAGAAAACAATCCTGTAAAATGGGTATATTTGTCGATATAAGAAAATAACCCCATAAAATGTGTATATTTATGAATTTGTTAGAACAACAGCGTAAAAGTAATATAATTGCGAATATGAGAAAACAGCCTCGTAAAAGTGGCAAATTTCTTAATATGAGAAAACAACACCGTAGGAGGGGTATATTTATAACTATTAGGAAACAACCCCGTAATACGGGGATATTTATCAATCGGATAAAATAATCCCATAATTTTGGTATATTTGTGAGTATGAAAAAATAACCCCTTAAATGGGTTAATTTTATAATATGAGAAAACAACCCCGTAAAGGGGATATATTTGTTAATATAAGAAAATAACTCTCTACAACGTGTATATTTATGAATCTTAGAAAACAACCCCTTAAAAGTAGTACAATTGTAAGTCTGAGAAAACAATCTCGTAGTAGAATTAAATGTTTTATGGAGAAAACAACCTCGTAAGGCGGTATATTATAAATATTAGAAAACAACCCCGTAACACGGGGATATTTATCAATTGCAGAAAATAATCCCGTAATTTTGGTATATTTATGAGTATGAGAAAACAACCCCTTAAATGGATTAATTTTAGAATATGAGAAAACAACCTCGTAAAGGGGTATATTTGTCGATATAAGAGAATAACCCATAAGCGATATATTTATGAATATGAGAGAACAACCCCGTAAAAGTAGTGTAATTGCAAGTCTCAGAAAAGCATCGTAGAGGCGGTGAATTTCTTAATGAAAACAACCGTGTCTGAGGAGATATTTATTAATCGGAGAAAATAACCCCGTAATTTTGGTATGTTTGTGAGTATGAGAAATAATCTCTTAAATGAGTTAATTTTATATTATGAGAAAACTACCCCGTAAAATGGGTATATTTGTTGATAAAAGAAAATAATCCCGTAAAACGTGTATATTTATGGATTTGTGAAAATAACCCCATAATAGTGCTAATAATTTAATATCAGAAAATGACCCCGTAAAAGTGCTATATTTATCAATATAATAAAAAAATCCCGTAAAACGTGTATATTTATGAATCTGAAAAAACAACCCCGTAAAAATAGTGTAATTGCGAGTATGAAAAAACAACTTCTTAGAAAGGGTAAATTTTATAATATGAGAAAACAACCCCGTAAGAGAGGTATATTTACAAATATTAAAAAATAACTCTGAACTACGGGGATATTTATCAAGAAAATAACCCCGTAATTTAGTATATTTATGAGTATGGAAAAACAACCCCTTAAATTAGTTAATTTTATAATATGAGAAAACAACCCCATAAAAGGGGTATATTTGTTAATATAAGAAAATAACCCCGTAAAACATGTATATTTATGAATATGAGAAAACAACCCCATAAAAGTATTATAATTGCAGTGAGAAAACATTATAAATAGGCAGGTAAATTTTTAATATGACAAAACAACCCTGTAAGAAAGGTATATTTATAAATATTAGAAAATAACATCATAATGCGGGGATATTTATCAATCGGAGAAAATAACCCCGTAATTTTGATATATTTGTGACTATGAAAATAACCCTTTAAATGGGTTAATTTTAGAATATGAGAAAACAACCCGTAAAGGGGTATATTTGTCGATATAAGAAAATAACCATGTAAAACATGTATATTTATGAATCTGACAAAACAACCCCATAATAGAGCTAATAATTTAATATGAAAAAATGGCCCCGTGAAAGTGGTATATTTATTAATAAATGAAAATAACTCCGTAAGACGTGTATATTTATGAATCTTAGAAAACAACCCTTAAAAATAGTGTAATTGCGAGTCAGAAAACAACCTCGTAGGGGTAAATTTTCTAATATGAAAAAACAACCCTGTAATACGTGGAAATATCAATTGGAGGAGATAACCCCATAATTTTGGTATATTTGTGAGTATGTGTAAACAACCCCTTAAATGGGTTAATTATATAATATGAGAAAACAATCCTGTAAAAGGGGTATTTGTCAATATAAGAACATAACCCCATAAAACGTATATATTTATGAATTTGAGAAAACAACCCCATAATAGAGCTAATAATTTAATAAGAGAAAATGACCCCGCAAAAGTGGTATATTTATCATTATAAAAATAAAATCCCGTAAAACGTGTATATTTATGAATATGAGAAAACAATCCTGTAAAAGTAGTGTAATTGCGAGTCTGAGAAAATAGCCTCGTAGAAGGGGTGAATTTTTTAACATGAGAAAACAACCCCCTTAATATTTGTGAGTATGGGAAAACAACCCCTTAAATGTGTTCATTTTATAATATGAGAAAACCACTCCATAAAAGAGGTATATTTGTCAATATAAGAAAATAACCCCGTAAAACATGTAGATTTATGAATTTAAGAGAACAACCCCGTAAAATTATTGTAATTGCAATTATGAGAAAAGCATACAGCGTAGGGGAGTAAATTTTTTATGAAAACAACCCGTAAGAGGTATATTTATAAATATTAGAAAACAACCCGTAAATCTGAGTCGATCAGGAGAATATACCCCAGTAATTTTGGTACATTTTCTGAAATTAGAAAACAACCCCTTAAATGGGTTAATTATATAATATGAGAAAACAACCCCATAGAAGGGGTATATTTGTCAATATAAGAAAATAACACTGTAAAACATGTATATTTATGAATCTGAGAAAACAACCCCGTAAGATGGGTACATTTTTAAATATTAACCCCGTAATACGGGGATATTAACAATCATAGAAAATAATCCTGTAATATTGGTATATTTGTGAGTATGAGAAAACAACCACTCAAATGGGGTAATTTTAGAATATGAGAAAATAACCTCGTAAGAGCGGTATATCTATAAATATTAGCAAACAACCCCGTAATGCGGGGATATTTATCAATCGGAGAAAATAACCCCGTAATTTTGGTATATTTGGGAGTATGAGAAAACAACCCCTTAAATGGGTTAATTTTATAATTTGAGAAAACAACCCTGTAAAAGAGGTATATTTGTTGATATAAGAAAATAACCCCGTAAAACTTTTATATTTATGAATTTGAGAAAACAACCCCATAATAGTGCTAATAATTTATTATAAGAAAACGGCCCCGTAAAAATGGTATATTTATCGATGTAAGAAAATAACTCCGTAAAGCGTGTATATTTATCAGGATAAGAAAATAACCCCGTAAAACGTGTATATTTATGAATGTGAGAAAAAAATCCGTAAATGTAGACCGGGTAAATTTTTTAATATTCTAAAACAACCCCGTAAGAGGGTTATATTTATAAATATTAGAAAACAACACCGTAATACGGGGGTATTTATCAATTGGAGAAAATAATTCCGTAATTTTGGTATTTTTATGAATATGACAAAACAACTCCTTAAATGCATTAATTTCATAATATGAGAAAACAACCCCGTAAAAAAGGGGTATATTTGTCGATATAAAAAAATAACCCCGTAAAACGTGTATATTTATGAATTTGACTAAACAACCCCATAATACTGCTAGTTATTTAATATGAGAAAATGACCCCATAAAAGTAGTATATTTATCAATATAAAAAATAACCCCGTGAAACGGATATATTTATGAATATGAGAAAACAACCCCGTAATACAAGGATATTTATCAATTGGAGAAAATAACCCCGTAATTTTGGTATATTTGTGAGTATGAGAAAATAACCACTTAAATGGGTTAATTTTATAATATGAGAAAATAACCCCGTAAAAGGGGTATATTTATCGATATAAGAAAATAACCCCGTAAAACGTGTATATTTAGGAATTTGACAAAAGAACCCCATAATACTGCTAATTATTTAATATGAGATAACGACCCCATAAAAGTGGTATATTTATCAATATAAGAAAATAACCCCGTAATACGGGTATGTTTATGAATATGAGAAAATAACCTCGAAAACATGTATGTTTATGAATTTGAGAAAACAAGCCCATAATAGTGCTAATAATTTATTATGAGAAAATGACCCCGTAAAAGTGGTATATTTATCAATGCAAGAAAATAACCCCGTAAAACTTGTATATTTATCAATCTAAGAAAAATAACCCATTAAGTATATGTATTTATGAATCGAGAAATCAAACCCGTAAAATAGTGTAATTGGGTGTGAAAGAAAACATTAGAAGGTAAATCTTAATATGAGAAAACAACTCCGTAAGAGGATTATATTTATACTTATTTAATAATAACCCCATAAAACGGGGATATTTATCAATCGGAGTAAATAACCCCGTAATTTTGGTATAATTGTGAATATGAGAAAACAACCCCTTAAATGGGTTAATTTTAGAATATGGGAAAACAACCCCGTAAAAGGGGTATATTTGTCGATATAAGAAAATAATACCGTAAAGCGTGTATATTTATAAATTTGACAAAACAACCCCGTAATAGTGCTAATAATTTAATATGAGGAAACGACCCCATAAAAGTGTTATATTTATCAATATAAGAAAATAACAGTAAAACGTGTGTATTTGTAATATGAAAAAATAACCCCATAAAAGTAGTGTAATTGCGAGTTTGAAAAAACAGGCTCGTTAGAAGGTGTAAATTTTTTAATATGAGAAAACAACCCGTAAGAGGTGTATATTAAAAATGTTAGCAACCAACCTTGTAATACGGGGATATTTATGAAACGGAGAAAATAACCCCGTAATTTTAGTATATTTGTGAGTATGAGAAAACAACCCCTTAAACGGGTTAATTTTATAATATGAGAAACCATGTGAAAGGATTAAATTTGTTGATAAAAAAAAATAATCCCGTAAAACGTGTGTATTTATGAATTTGAGAGAACAACCCCATAATAGTGCTAATAATTTATTATGAAAAAATGACCCCATACAAGTGGTATATTTATTAATGTAAGAAAATATCTCCGTAGAACGTGTATATTTATGAATCTCAGTAGTGTAATTACGAGTCTGAGAAAACAACCTCGTAGAAGGGGTGAATCTTTTAATATAAGAAAACAACTCCGTAAGAGGGGTATATTTATAAATATTTGAAAACTACTCCGTAATACGGGGATGTTTATCAATCAGAGAAAATAACCCCGTAATATTGGTATATTATTAGTATGAGAAAACAACCCCTTAAATGGGTAATTTTAGAATATCAGAAAATAACCCCGTAAAAGGAGTATATTTGTCGATATAAAAAAATAATCCTGTAAAACATGTATATTTATGAATTTAAAAAAACAGGCTCGTTAGAAGGTGTAAATATTTTAATATGAGAAAATAACCCGTAAGAGGTGTATATTAAAATATTAAGACAAACAACCTTGTGTCGGGGATATTTATAAAACGGAGGAAAATAATACGTAATTTTAGTATATTTGTGAGTGTAGAAAACAACCCTTAAACGGGTTAATTTTATAATATGAGAAACCATGTGAAAGGATTAAATTTGTCGATAAAAAAAAATAATCCCGTAAAATGTGTGTATTTATGAATTTGATAGAACAACCCCATAATAGTGCTAATAATTTATTATGAGAAAATGACCCCATACAAGTGGTATATTTATCAATGTAAGAAAATATCTCCGTAGAACGTGTATGTTTATGAATCTCAGTAGTGTAATTACGAGTCTGAGAAAACAACCTCGTAGAAGGGGTAAATCTTTTAATATAAGAAAACAACTCCGTAAGAGGGGTATATTTATAAATATTTGAAAACAACTCTGTAATACGGGGATGTTTATCAATCAGAGAAAATAACCCCGTAATATTGGTATATTATGAGTATGAGAAAACAACCCCTTAAATGGGTAATTTTAGAATATCAGAAAATAACCCTGTAAAAGGGGTATATTTGTCGATATGAGAAAATAATCCTGTAAAACATGTATATTTATGAATTTGAAAAAACAGGCTCGTTAGAAGGTGTAAATTTTTTAATATGAGAAAACAACGCGTAAGAGGTGTATATTAAAAATATTAGCAAACAACCTTGTAATACGGGGATATTTATGAAACGGAGAAAATAACCTTGTAATTTTAGTATATTTGTGAGTATGAGAAAACAACCCCTTAAACGGGTTAATTTTATAATATGAGAAACCATGTGAAAGGATTAAGTTTATCGATAAAAAAAAATAATGCCGTAAAATGTGTGTATTTATGAATTTGAGTGAACAACCCCATAATAGTGCTAATAATTTATTATGAAAAAATGACCCCATACAAGTGGTATATTTATTAATGTAAGAAAATATCTCCGTAGAACGTGTATATTTATGAATCTCAGTAGTGTAATTACGAGTCTGAGAAAACAACCTCGTAGAAGGGGTAAAGCTTTTAATATAAGAAAACAACTCCGTAAGAGGGGTATATTTATAAATATTTGAAAACAACTCCGTAATATGGGGATGTTTATAAATCAGAGAAAATAACCCCGTAATATTGGTATATTATGAGTATGAGAAAATAACCCCTTAAATGGGTAATTTTAGAATATCAGAAAATAACCCCATAAAGGGTATATTTGTCGATATAAGAAAATAATCCTGTAAAACATGTATATTTATGAATTTGAGAAAACGACTCCATAATAATGCTAATAATTTGTTATGAGAAACCGACCACGTAAAAGCGGTATATTTATCAATATAAGAAAATAACCTCGTAAAATATGTATATTTATGAATATAAGAAAAGAAACCCTTAAAAATAGTGTAATTGCGAGTCTGAGAAAACAACCTCGTAGAATGGGTAAATCTTTTAATATGAGAAAACAACTTTGTAAGAGGAGTATATTTATAAAAATTTGAAAACAACCCCGTAATATGGAGATATTTATCAATCAGAGAAAATAACCTCGTAATATTGGTATATCTTGAGTACGAGAAAGCAACCCCTTAAATGGGTTAATTTTAGAATATGAGAAAACAACCCCGTAAAAGGTGTATATTTGTCGATATAAGAAAATAATTTCATAAAACGTGTATATTTATAAATTTGACCAAACAACCCCGTAATAGTGCTATAATTTAATATGAGAAAACGACCCCGTAAAAGTGTTATATTTATCAATATAAGAAAATAACCCCATAAAACGTGAATATTTATGAATCTGAGAAAACAACCCCATAAAAGTAGTGTAAGTGTAATTGCAAGTCTGAGAAAACAACATCGTTAGAAGGTGTAAATTTTTTAATATGAGAAAACAATCCCATAAGAGGGGTATATTATAATTATTAGCAAACAACCCCATACTACGAGGATATTTATCGATCGGATATAATAACCCCGAAATTTTAGTATATTTGTGAGTATGAGAAAACAACCCTTTAAATCGGGTAATTTTAGAATATGAGAAAATGACCCAGTAAAAGGGTACATTTATCGGTATAAGAAAATAACTCCGTAAAATGTGTATATTTATGAATCTAAAAAAATAACCCCGTAAGAGTGGTATATTTATAAATATTTGAAAATAACCCTATAATACGTGATATTTATCAATCGAAGAAAATAACCTTGTAATATTGGTATATTTGTAAGTATGACAAGACAACCCCTTAAACGGCGTAATATTTAAATATGAGAAAATAACCCGTAAAAGAGGTATATTAGTCGATATAAGAAAATAACCCCGAAAACATGTATATTATGAATTTGTGAAAACAACCCCATAATAGTGCTAATAATTTAATATGAGAAAACGACCCCATAAAAGTGGTATATTTATCAATGTAAGAAAATAGCCTCATAAAACATGTATATTTATCAATATAAGAAAATAACCCCGTAAAACATGTGTATTTATGGATTGAGAAAACAAACCCGTAAAAGTAGTTAATTGCGAGTCTGAGAAAACAACATCTTAGAAAGGGTAAATCTTTTAATATAAGAAAACAACTCCGTAAAGGGTATATATTTATAAATATTAGAAAACAACTATGTAATGCAGGAATATTTATCTATCGGAGAAAATAACCCCGTAATTTTCGTATATTTGTGAGTATGAGAAAACAACCCCTTAAATAGGTTAATTTTATAATAAGAGAAAATAATCCCGTAAAAAGGGTATATTTGTCCATATAAGAAAATAACCCTATAAAAGGGGTTTATTTATCAATATTTACAGGGATATTTTATCAATCGGAGAAAATAACACCGTAACATTAATATAAATTGGTATGAAAAACAACCACTTAAGTAAAGTTGGTTTAGAATATCAGAAAATAACCCAGTAAAAGGGGTATATTTATAGATATGGAAAGCGATCAAGTAAAGTGGTATATTTATCAATATAAGAAATAACCTCGTGGCGTATGTTTATGAATGCGAGAAAATAACTTGGGTTAAAGTAAGTGTAAATTTTGGTCTGTGAAAGACTAGTTAGAAAGATGGAATTTTTAATATGAGAAAACAACAACAAGAGGTGTATATCTATAAATATTGATAACAACTACGTAATTTTGGTATAATTGTGAGTGTGAAAACGACCCCTTAAATGGGTTAATTTTAGAATTTGAGAAAACAACCCTATAAGGGGTATCTATAAAATATAGAAAACAACAGTAATATGCTGATATTTATCAATCGGTGAAAAAACCCGATATTTGGTATATTTGTGAGTATAAGAAAACGACCCCTTAAATGGATTAATTTTATAAAATGAGAAATAACGCATAAAAGGGGTATATTTATCGATATAAGAAATTAACCCCGTATCGTGTATATTTATGAATTTGAGAAAGCAACCCCATAATAGTGCTAATAATTTATTATGAGAAAACGACCCCATAAAAGTAGTATATTTATCAATATAGAAAATAACCTAAAACATGTATATTATGAATACAGAAAACAACCTCAAGTAAAGTGGTGAATTGCGGGTATGAGAAAAGCGACAGTTAGAGGGTAATTTTAATATGACAAAACAACCTCGTAAAAGTAGTGAATTACAGGTCTTAGAAACAGCCTCGTAGAAGAATGGGAATTTTTTAATTGGGAAAACAACCCGTAATATAGGATATTTATCAATTGGAGAAAATAACCTGTAATATTGGTATATTTGTGGTGTGAAAATAACCCTAAATGGGGTAATTTTGAATATGAGAAAATATCTCAAGTAAAGGGTATATTGTGATGTAAAAATAACCTCACAAAACGATGTATATTTATAATTGAGAAAACAACCCCGTAATAGTGCTAATAATTTATTATGAGAAAACGACCCCGTAAAAGTTGTATATTTATCAATATAAGAAAATAACCACCATGTAGTATATTTATGAATATAGAAATCAACCAAGTAAAGTAGTGTAATTCAGTCCGAGAAAAGCAAATTATCGTTAGAAGGGGAAAATTTATTAATACGGAAAAATAACTCCGTAAGAGGGATATATCCATAAATATTAGAAAACAACCCCGTAATACAAGGATATTTATCAATCGAAGAAAATAACCCCGTAAAAGCGTTATATTTGTCGATATAAGAAATTAACCCCGTAATACGTATATATTTATGAATTTGAGAAGACAACCCCATAATAGTGCTAATAATCTATTATGAGAGAACGATCGCGTAAAAATAGTATATTTAACAATTTTAGAAAATAACTCCGTAAAACTTATATATTTATCAATCTAAGAAAATAACCTCATAAAATGTGTATATTTATGAATCTGAAATACAACCCTATAAAAGTAGTGTAATTGCGAGTTTGAGAATACAGCCTCGTTAGAAGGTGTAAATTTTTTAATATGAGAAAATAACCCTGTAAGAGGGGTATATCTATAAATATTACAAAACAACCCCGTGATACAGGGATATTTATCCACATACCAAAATAACCCCGTAATTTTGGTATATTTGTGAGTATGAGAAAACGACCCATAAGTGGATTAATTTTATAATATGAGAAAATAATCCCGTAAAAGGATTATATTTGTCGATATAAGAATATAACCACATAATACGTGTATATTTATGAATTTGAGAAAACAACCCCATAATAGTGTTAATAATATATTATGAGAAAACGATCCTGTAAAAGTGGTATATTTATCTGTACTACTCGAAAATTTTCTTTAATAATGATTATATTAATAATAATTAATAAATGAGTTTTTATTTAAATTAGTTTTATTTTATTTTTATTTGGTTTAATTTGAAATGATTTAATGAAAATTTTAATATTAGACAATTAAATGAGTTATTTTTCTATACCCAATTAGTTGGATATTTAAGAAATTAATCAAGTATATTATTTGAGGAATAAATTATATTTTTAGTTATTCAATTTTTTCCCAAATGTATATATATATATATATATATATATATAAATAAAATATAAATTGGAGAATT